>NC_056737.1:965650938-965685938 GCF_019279795.1 Protopterus annectens
CAAATTGCAGCTTCAGGAGTAATACAGTTCGCTGTAAGCATTTAGTAAGAATTAGAAAAGAAATCAAGCCTTGGTGCCAAGAAAAAAGCACACTTTTTTTATATTACTGGCACAGAAAACATGTATTAAAAAAATGCTTTGAAAGATACATTGGCCTAAAGAAAGACACCCACGCTACCCTCTGTACTATGGAATAGTATTGTCCAAGTATTTCTCTTTGTGTTTCAGTCATTTAATGTGTGTGTGGCCATGGGATCAGAATGGCTTGAATGGCTTTCCAAGGTAACACACTAAGAAGATGGCAGCAAGAAAATGTAAACCTGGACTTTCACATCATCCATCCCAGCTGCCCTTAGTGCCAGCTGGCATTGCCTCTCGTTTCACTTGGAGACATTCACCAACATTTCAGAAAAGAAAAGTCAATGATTATCCATTATGCTATTTTACCTGAACTTACATTGTTTTCCTAAAATGAAGGTTGAAGATTATTACTAAGATAATTGCTTCATTTTAAAATCATGTAGAATGTATCTTTTTTTAATTCTGAGAAAAATTAAATGCAGAAATGTTATCATTTAGATAATTATATACTTTATTAATGTATGCATTTATTTATTTGATAATTAGGTACATGAATTTATTCAAGCCTTTTGCAGCAGAATGCACACCAGAGCCAGTGAAAATATATACAAAAATTAAATCACAGCAGATTTCCAGTGCATATCAATAGTAAGAGCATATACAAAAACATACATAAGACAGTGTGCATAACTGCTGTTATGGATAGTAACTGCTGTTATGGATGCACAGCATAGAGTAACATACAAAGTTAATGTAAATAATAAGTAATAAGTACGATAGATAAGAAGCCTATAATGCAAAAGGCACCACAGGATTAATAATAACATACTAATGCTACGTGTATAGCTATAGGTAAACAAAGAGGGCATACCACAGTGTGCCAGTCAGTTAGTTACTAGATCAGTGGGAGACGCTAACCAGGTGAAGCCTGATGTTTGAAATCAGGTGTTGTGGAACTATTAGTGTGAGTGAAGGAGGACAAAAATTGTATTGGTAGTCAGCCAGCAGAACAAGTATAAAGTCTGAAATAATACATTCATAGCTGAAACTTAATTTTGTCAATATTAGTCATTCTGCAAGGGAAATCTCCTTCCCTCCCAAGATGCATGAACCTCAGTCTTGAAGATAATAAGCTTGGAACTGGGGGTGGCATAGCCCTGTTATGGTACTATAGAGGGTTTTTGTCCCCTTTACACATACACACACAAACAGACACATGCACAAACACACAAACACACACACACACACACACACACACACACACACACACACACACACACATGCTCAAATACACACACACACACACACACACACACACACACACACATGCAGATACCACATACACGCGTGCACACACACACACACACACACACACACACACACACACACACACACACACACACACACACACACACACACACACACACATTCACAAGCACACATACATTCACAAACATACACACTCAAACACATACACACACATTTAGAAAGTATTGTTTATTCAAATACCATTCTTCTAGGAGCCACAGAGAATCATCCTGCATACACCCAGTGTAGGGCCAGGTAGGGATTAGTTATATAGACAGCAAGGTTAGATAATGGAGTAGAGAGGAGAACAAAATGAGATAAGGATTTTTACAAGTAGACATAGCACTAGCTATAGGAAAATAGCTAGAATGGAATTATTTGCATAGATATGGCAGCAAACATTGACAGGTGCTATCTTGTTCTGATGTGCCACTGATATTTGTTATTTGTCTTGATTTATTTACATACTTTTTTAAATTCTGTTAAATGTCAAGACTATGTATGACTGATTTTGAAATCACAATTTGAAAAGATCACTTTCCACAGAATAAAAATGCAATGTTTAAAACCTAAATCCTCTGTCAGGGTAAGTCTGTTTGTTGAACTGTTATGTATATCATATCCTAGAGAAGAACAGCAGTGGTACATTTGTGCAATATAATGTCTTCTCTGGGGAGTTTTCTGGAAGGTATCTGCCCTGAAAAGTGCCTCTGATTGTTACCACATCAGTGACTATCACGCAGTACTTGGATTAATTAATCGAGTTTGAATTGCACCACAGTACTGCACTTTGATCTGTGCTCATGGCTGTATAATATGCCAGAGTGATCAGACGAGTGAAGGTGTTATGTTATCGTCCATATTCCTAGTAAACCTATGTATGACTATGACTTGTATAACGACATTAGGCTTCTGAAAGCCTGTTCCCAAAAGAATGTTCACATGCCTACAGAGAAGCCATTCTAACCTGGAGAGAGTAGTTAATTGAGTCTGATCTCTACAACAGGTTAGAAAGATCTAGAAGAATCAAGTTAGATGTGAGACAAAATGGCATTGGGTTCTCATGCTTAGCTATTAATTTCTTCCATGCAGAAAGACAGCCAGGGGTCCCTATCCCTCTTATCTATGCATCATTATGGTCCCGCTGACACAGCACTGCATGATCTGCTTCAATAAAACCTGAGTTGCATCATTATGGTCCCTCTGACACAGCACTGCACAATCTGCTTCAATAAGACCAGAATACACATCAAGAAGCCTTATTCTTTGAAGGTTTCTGGTCACAAAACACCATATGTACCATACTTGGTTCTCTATGACACTTTCTTCTATGCCTTCTTTTGTCCTGTACTGTAATTTCCTTATGCCTCTCTTATGGTGTTAGGCTGATGATCAGAAATATCTACTAGTTAATGAAATGAAGTGGCAATACTGATTTTTTTTATCTTGTTTGATTAAGACTTACATTCTGCTCAGTCTTTGTTACAATGCAGGTAAGAATTTTTTTCTCAGTCTGTTTGCCATACATTGGCTAATCTTTATCCCAGTTCAGTACTTTTCTTTACAATTCACTGTTCACAGTATGGGCTTGTTTCTAAGGTAAATTAAGGCTGATTATGGTAGTTAGTCATGTGACTGCCATATGGCAGTGTTACTGGACACCTCTCCTTTAACAGCAAATATTATAGGTTCATTCTTTGGTAGTGTAATTATTTTGGGAAGTGATGACTGTTGTATGTTGATTTATTCTGTCACATACAGCTATCCCGCTATTCTCTGTTTTATTAGTAATATCCTCTTCCATATATACATACGTGTGCCAATAAATACTAGCCTTAATAGCAATAATGCCTTTCTATTCTCTTGTGTTCTTCCTCATTTTAAGAACATTATTGCAGTCCCTTATTAATCCTTTCTTGATAATAAATGTACATTTTAATTAATCTCCTAGTTGACTTAGTAGTTCCACTAACAACTAGTAACACAACACTTTCTACCACATTTCCTGATTTGTTCTAAATACTGAGTTCCATACTATCAGTACTTAAATTAATTCCATAAACATTTTCTATTTTCCAGCCATAAAGTATTCTAAATTTTCTAATCACTTCTATCAGATGTACTTCTTTGTATGGCTTGATCTATAAATTATAACCTAATTCTTATACTGAACCTTTCCAACTTCACTCTTTTATATCACATCTTCTTCTGCTTTATTTATTTCTTTATTAGTTTGTTAGTTATTTTATGTATGCCATGGCCTATCCCGGGGTATGGCAATACTTTTTTACATTGTATTATATTTTATCACATTTAAGATGCTCTACAAAGGTTCTTAAAACAATTTTCTATTTGAATGGAGTGCAATTAATGTACCATTTAATTTGGTAAGACTAGTAATTTTCCACATAATATGAAATTACTCCTTCATGACCAATAGATACCATCACTCACTAACTGTTATAACATTCTATTATCGTGTTCTTAACCCATCCACGAGGAAATGTCAGTCTCTCACTCCTCATTGAGTAGAAGATTATTTGTAGGACCTTTCTAGAATGACATTGTATGCCATTATGCCTGCCATGGAATATACTAAGATCTACCCTAGGATAACAGATGATTGTGATTATGTCTAATCTATTGATATATTGACTGCAAACGTTCTTCATTACTCATTAATCTATGCATTTTATGTTTCGGGATTGTGTTATTTCTAAAAAGGGTCTTCAGAGCATCCCACTCTACTCCATCAACAAAAATAAATAAATACCACTCCCCTATAAGTGTGTTTTTAACCAGTGACACCCACTCCCACTGACCTTTTCAATCCAGCTATCGGTACTTTTCTGTTAACGGGATAGCAGGGGAAATGAGCAGTTGATGTGTACAAACAGTTTATATATTCTTGGTCGTTCACTTTTTCTGTAAGGTAATTTATGTAGATGGATAGTACCACAAATTCTACTTATTTTTTATTCTTCCAAAAAAGTCTTTTTGGAACTGAAATAGCACACTATTTTAACAAGCGTGATCTTCTCAACTGTAGACATTTTCGCAGAATAAAAAAAACAGAATTTTCGGTACTATCTGTCTACATAAATTACCTTTCAGAAAAAGTGAACGACCTAGAATATATAAACTGTGTGTCAGCATTAACCACACATTTCCCTGCTGCAATGTTAACAGAAAAAATATTAACGGTAGAGTACCCAACAACCTGTCCTGAAGGGACGCTTTGTTTGTTCTCATGTCTGCTGACCTACTAAGGTACTTAAAAATACAACGGTCCAAACCACTCCTTTCAAAAGGGACTTTAAATGAACTACTAGTTTCTCTCTTTTCTCAATAACATGGCAAGCCCTGAGAAATGGACTTCATTTTAAAACCCTTTAGATTCTAATGGTGTTACTACACCCTACACAACAAAACACCAAGATGCATAGAAGTATAATATGAGTATGGAAAAGTCATACACCTGTAGCTTTAAACTTTGCTGAGAGTTGCTGTAACGACCTCTGGCAAATCCTTGCTACATTACAACAACACATCTAACAGAGCCCACAGTTCCTAAACCCAAGCATAAATCCAGTAAGACAAAACTCCACACAGAAAAAAAAAACTGCAAAGCCTTCAACTATAAAAGCAAGCAGCCATTTTCACAACCCTATCAGTAAAACAAAAAGCAAGTAAGCAACCATGATGGCTTATGCCATACAAAATAAACTTCATGAGAAACATAGACAAGGTCACAGTAGGCAACCTGGCAAAAAGAATAAGATTTGCCATTGAGAGGTGAAGGTGTTTCACTAAAAATGGTTGCCACCAATGAGTTGCTGGACTTATAAATTAGTATGATACAGTCACTTGACGTCAAATGCTCATTTCTCCTGTTGCCCCGTTAATGGAAAAGTACCCAGCTATCATTTCATAACCTAAACAGAAGCATTGAATCTAACTCTGTTATGTTCTGCCAAAACCTCAGTAATCAGTTAAAGATGCTTTTTCCATCCTTGTTTTATCTAACAGTCTTTTAAAGGCTCCATTACACCCTAAAAAATCTAAACATCTTTGTTGTTTTTCAATGAAATTTAACCTCAGGCAAAACATGCACTACTCCCCAGTGGCTTAAGTCATTTATTACAAATGTCTGGAGATATAAGTTCTAATCATGCCCCATATACTACAGTTTTGCATTCTTATCACAGTGTACATCTACCCGTTTCCGTTCTAAGGCCATGCAAGTCATGGTTGAAATCTGCAATGCTAAAATTTGTACATATAAATGTCTATAGAGTTTCTCACTAATGAAGCAGTTACTTGCTTTCACAAAACTATATGATCCATATAATATTTAGCATAACAGAAAACATGATTGAATGGCATATCAAAACTAGTAAATCTACCCAGTTAAAACATTTTAAAAAGGCTAGATCCTTCAAAAGAGCAAGTGTTATTGTTATTACAAAATGCCACCTGAATTTTGTCCCATTTTCTATGCAGTACACTCACAAAAATTATTAAAAAAGCATTCTAACAAATGTTCCTTCAGTTTGTAACAGATCCTTTTAACCAGTAGACATCAATATTTAAAAGAACATTATGGGCAGGATTCACGATGGCTTGCACGGAGTCTAAGAGTAGTGTAAGACTCCATGCAGCCATCGCGATCCAAGAACAGTCTGAATGTGGGTGTAAGAGAGCACCTAAAACGGCTCTTACACGGACAGGGCGTGGATATGCTAATTGCCTCACTTGCAGCCGAAAGGCATGCAAATGAGGTAATTTTGCGATCCAGGAAGCAGAAACCTGCCCGTGTAAGAGCCGTGTTATCTGCAGAAATGTACTCAGTTGATAACTGAGTACCATTCTGCAAATAACACAATGGAGCCTTGACAGCTCCAAATAAAGGTTGCAAATGTCCCAGGCAGCATGCCAATGGCCAAATATGTGGCCACTGTCAATGTACCCCAATGCAAACATAAAATAAAAATGTTTTTTTTTCGGCGATGTTTAAACGTAGCGCAGCACTGCGCAAACGGGCTGCGCTATAAAAAAACACAAAAATAAAAAAATTAAACCCACAAATGTGGGTTTATGCAAAGCATGAATTTACAAAGGAAGGGAATAGCAGGCTAAAACAACATGGCCACCGAGTAGGGGTTGCTAAGGGGGGAAGCGGAGTGTAAGACATGTAACTAAGCATTAGTAGACAATCATATGTAAATGAGTGGTAGGATAGTGAATCGTACTGTTACATTGGAAATGAGCACATTCCGTGCAGTGTAGGAGTAGGATAATGGGGAGTAACAGAGTAGGAGATAGGTGACATCACAGGGGGGAATGTATGAAAGGAATGCAGCTCATTGGAGCACAGTGGCATGTGAAAGCTGTCAGTCAGACATCATGGAAAGAGGAGTGTCAACAAGTAGGCATGGGAAAACCAAGAAATGGAAGATGTACACTATGGATAACACCAAAGTTTCTTGCAGGGCATGCATGCGCGCGTGTGAGCGCTGGTAGGCATGAGTAAGTGAGAGTGCGTGCATGTAAGTGTGAGTGCGTGTGTTTAAGGCACAATATGCATGTAGGAGCCTGTTTAAACACCTGTCAGCTTGTTTGTGCTGGTGTGCGAGCATTTTAACCCAAATAAGCAGATTCTAGTCCGTCTAAGCATGTGTACGCGTGTGTTAGCCACTGTGAGCTGGTATGCGCGTCGCACCCCCCTGAGGAAACAGAAGGAGAAAAAGGAAGCATGGGAAATAGTAGGAAGCTAGCAGGGATTACTGGCAGAGCTAGCAGGTGAAGACAATCAGAAGAAGGCAATTACACAGGCAGAACAGTAGCCCAGCCCAGCACTAAACTCTGCAAACAACAGTGCAGAATGTTTCTCTCAAGAGACACTGCAACAGAGGAGTAATCGAGTGTGTGTTTGGGCTGCTCAAGTCACGGTTCCGGTGCCTGGACACCTCTGGTGGAGCCTTGCAGTACTCACCAACTACATGTACCCAAATTGTCATGGTATGTGCTATGCTACATAATATGATTCTGCGAAAACAGCTACAGCAGGACCAGCATAGGGCTGGGCCAAACAGCCCCCCACCATTGCCAAGCCAATCACAGGCAGAGCATGACTCGGAGGAGGAACAACCTGAGCCTGTCCCAGTGAGCAGAAGGAGGTGTGCCCAGTATGCCTTGGCCTTGGCAAAGCGGCAATGCATAGCACATACACTGGCTCAGTAGGAACCCTGGAAATTATACCTCTCTCTGACTCACACATATAGTAAAAGAGATGCCTAAGTTGATACAATCTGCTATCAAACATGTACAGGGAGTGTAGTATGTGCATCCAACATAGACAGCCCTGCAGCACCACCTGAGGCATGATTGCCATGTGTTAAGCAATGTAACACCATGTAGTATATGCAAACTTGATGACCCTGACTAACATCCTACCCTCACCAAGCATGATGCCACAATATGAAGACGAGATGATCAATTACAATAATTGGTGTACGTATTGCTGTTAGTCAAAGGGGATCCAAGCGTGCCAGCCTGGGATGACATGCTGAGCAAGACACGATGCTCCACCTGCTAGGGATGGCGTGCACCTTTCAGTCCTGGCCTTTTGGATACTGGCAAAGGCTGTTGTCACCCCCACTGTGCCTTGAATAGGTAAGGCTCAAAACACAAACCCACCTTCATAGGTATCACAAGGGATAAGAACCTAGATGTAATGCTACCCAATGCCAGAAGTCTAAACTGCAAGATGCATGCAGTCTAAACTCCCCTCAGCATGGAGAATGTTGAAATCTGTCCTGTAACAGAAAACTGGCTCAAGGCTCACAAGAGCATCCTAACACTACCAGGTTACACCTCATACTGTGCTTTACAGCCCCAAAACATGGAAGAAACTACAAAAGGAGGGTGACTAGCAATAATTGTCAAGGATAACCACACCCCCATGTTGGTACCACAACAAGAAGCAGCATGGACTATCCATGGTCAAGTAACAGTGGCTAAAACTGCCTCCCAGTTTGTAGCCTGCTAGAGACTACCCTCCTAATGCCAGGAACTGCACTTGGCCTACGTTGGAACACATGGAAATATCAAGCTCTCCAAACAACATTATATTGGGTGACTGAAAATACTCAAACATAGACTGGGAGCATTATTCCAGCTCCAACACCCTAGGCCAAAGGTTCCTAGAATCCATAAACCACAATGCTCAGGAACAATGTACCACTCCCACAAGAGGGGTAAGCATACTGGATGTGATAATCAGCAACATGGGTACTCTATGGCCAGATGAGAAGTGTATACCTCACTGGTAAGATCAGACCATAGAGCAATCACACTGGATATTCACATCCTGACCACAGTCCCTGGCTAGAAAACCACAGTGAAAAACATGTGTAAAGGAAATGTTGCACTCCTCCAAACTGATGTGGAATCCATTAAAGGCCCTGTGCCTGTGGAAAATATGGGCCACACCTCAGAACCCTTTATAAATGCATTCTATGAACACTGTCAGGAATGCATGGATTATGCAATCCCAAATAAAACCAAGGCCCAATACCATACACGCAGGCATCTGGCATGGTGGACCCCAGCCATTACCAAACCATGCAAGAGAATGAGGAAGCTACTACATGATAGAGCAAACCCAAAAAGGGAAGTAATCTCTGATCAGTGTTATGGCAATAAAATATGGCCACTCATGAAATCCACTATGGCCAGCTACAACATGTTGAATCTGTGAATCTTGTGCAATGTTACACCTGCCCCATGTATACAGACAACCCCCTCCTCCCCCCAAGAAATACAAATATATGTGAGAGATGCAGCCAATTATCCAAACTGGAGGCTGAGCTCTCTCAACTTAGTACTGTCAAAACTAGTCAGGAGGAGAAGGTAACCATGCACACCACAAACCCAGTCTCACATAGACCTATTACAACTGCAAACCAAAGACATAGACACACAAAAACATTCCCGGAGGCTCTAATTAAAAATCCACCAAATCAACAGAGGCCTCCAAAATGGACACCCAAGCAACCACTACCTCCAAACATAGCACATACAACACATAGTGCACAAAGTCGGTGTGCCAAACAGTCACAGCCCGTAAGGACAAACAACATTCCTGATACACTTGTAATAGGTGACTCCATAGTCAGACACACTGATGTCCCACTCACTAGACTGAACAAGGAAAAGGGTACAGTAAGCTGCCTGTAGGCTGCTACAATCCGCCACATAACACGAGCACGCAGGTCACTCCAAAGCAAGTACAAATATGACTCAGTCATTGTCCATGCTGGTGTGAATGACCTGAGACGTACCTCCCTGGACTACATGAAAAGAGACATAGAGGAGCTCTCTGATTATGTAGGCCAGGCCGGTATGACTCTGACCCTGAGCAGCATCCTACCCTCACCAAGAATGATGCCACAGTACAAACACAGAATGATCAGCTTTAACAATTGGCTCAATTACTGGTGTCATTCCAAGGGGATCCAATGTCTGTCTGCTTGGGATGTCATGCTTGACAAGCCATGCTGCTTTGCCAGGGATGGCTTGCACCTGTCACCCCTGGGCGTCTGGATATTGGCTAAGGCTCTTGCCACCTCCATAGTGCCTTTTGTAGGCAAGGCTGAAAAGACAAATCCACCTCCCTAGAAAACATAAGTGGAAAAAACATGAGGGTAATGCTGCTCAATGCCAGAAGTCTAAACCTCAAGATGCACGCTCTCGAGGCCCTCCCCAGTATGGAGAACATTGATGTCTGTGCAGTGACGGCAACCTGCATCAAGGCTCCTGAGAGCACCTCAGCACTACCAGGTTATACCTCATATCATGCTTTTCAGCCCCAAAACCTGGACCAAACCACAAAAGGAGGGGAGTATCCATATTCAGCAAAGATACCCGCACGTCCAGGTTACTGACAATGCACGAAGCATCAGAGACCATCCATGTGCAACTAACCATAGGCAAAACTGCTGTACAGTTTGTAGCATGCTACAGACCACCCTCTCAAACCCAGGAACCCCATTCAGCCTTCCAGAAGACACTGGAGAGTATGAATGTCTCTCCAAATACCAAACAAGGTACTCACAAATTACCACATAGGTGGTAATCCATTACGTATGGAAGAAGTAATCAGGGACCTAGGGACACAAGTGGACAGTAACCTCTCATGTGACACTCACATTGCCAATGTGGCTAGGAAGACCTTCTATATCGGCCACCTTATCATGAAAGTATTCACATCTACATCAAGAGAGGTCATTGTGTCCCTATACTCTTCTCTTATCAGGCCCATAATTGAGTACAATGGCCCATTTGGGATGTACCTTACCCGACACCTGCAGCAGTTAGAAAGACCTCAAAAGTACCTCACCAAAAGGATAAAGGGTCTCAAACATTTGTCATATGCTGCCTGGCTGATGACACCCCAGCTGTATGCAGTCACATACTGCATACTCAGAGGCGATGTATGCCCGATGTACAAGGCCATGTCCAATACAGAATTAATGGACATGCTCCACCTCAGAAAATCCAAATCCATCAGAGCCGCGAGAGCGAGAGATGTCAACCTCAACACATAAATAAATAGGATGTGCTGGAGGGACAGATTCATAACCCATAGGCTCCCAACACTCTGGAACAGAATCCCACTCCATGTTAGGCAGAGCCCCTCACTGACTCTCTTCAACAGGAATCTTGCCAAGTGGATGGGAGATCGTAGATTTACACTGGGGGTCTTCACTGTGTCACATCTAGACAGAGGCACAGTAAAGTAAACCCTACATGGGCATAATATTCACATAGCAAGGGGTGGTGAAAGCCACACACACTCTGGCTAGGCTTATAAATGCCCTAGGGCAGATAGCCTAGTATGAACCTATGAGCCTATGAAGATACAAATTGTACAGGACACTAAGGATAATCACAAGGCTTTCTTAACTGATGGTAGGAACCTTGTTGGGAATTCACAGATATGCTCTGAATTACCAAATATTACAAACAATACACCAAACCCAGACACATTGCCAACATCCAACCTGACAGGTCCCCCCCCCAAAATGCCAAATATCTATCCCAGCAGAGTGCTGGCCCCCTGACATTGCAGATGCTGAGGTAACAGCCAGCATCTTCAAAGCAAAACACACAACATCAATGGTACGAGATGGTGTCCTGGGCTGTGTCCAGCATGAACTCCAAGAAAAATGGAATGCCAAATAACACTACTGCTCAATTTCAGCCTTACCACAGGATATGTACCCAAAGAGCAGTGTACAGCAACAGTGGTCCCTCTCCACAATGGTGGTGCCTGAATGGATACTGCAAACTATCACCCCAGAATCCTGACAAGCTCGGTCTGCAAAGCTATGGAAAGGATCATCATGGACCTCAGAAATAAAGATATTGAGGACCTACAGACACTGGATCCTACCCAGCGTGGCTTTCTTAAGGGCAGATCCTGCCCCTTAAACATGTTTGACTCATTTGAAACAGTCATCAAGGCCATTGATGAGGGGAATGTGGTCCACACAGCCTATCTGGACCTTGCAAAAGCCTTCCATACAATACCCAACGTGTTCATTATAGATAAGCTCACCAGCTTAAATATAAACCCCTATGTCAGTAAATGGGTTGCAAACCAGCCCAAGGACAGAACTGACATGGTCAGAAATGCTGCAGCCATGTCAGACTACAAACCAGCTACAACTGTCATCCCACAAGGCTCGGTCCTGGGACCACCCTTGTTTGGTATATATTTCCCATAGGTACAGGCCAACATGGAAGGACTGTGTCTGAACAAGTTTGCAGAGGACTACAAAATGGGCACCATATCTGACCCTCCTGCTGACACAAGCATCCTACAAAAGGGCCACATAGAAACAGACAACTGTTGCCAGAGCCATGTCATCAAGCTAATTGCAGAAAAGTGTATAGTCATCCCTTGTGGATAAACAGTAAGTGCCCACCAATTACCACATAGGTGTTAACCCATTAAGTACTTTAGAAGTAATAAGAGACCTTGGGACACAAGTTGATAGATATCTTGCATTTGACAGCCATGTGGCTGTAGTGGTTACAGAAACATACCATATACCCACCTAATCATGAAGGTAGTCAGATCTAGATCAGGGGTGGTCATTGTGCCTCTTCAGTCATCCTTCATCAGACTCACAATTGAGTACAATGGCCCCTGTGGGATGTACCTCAGCAGACACCTCCATCAACTGGAAAGACCCCAAAAGTACCTCACCAGGAGGATCAAAGAGCTCGAACAGATGCCATGTGTTGCCTGATTAAACAAACTGCAGCTCCACACAGTGCCATACTGCCTGCCCAGAGGCAATCTGTGCCTGATGTATAAAGTCATGTCCAAGCTGGAATCAATGAACATGCTGCACCTTGTACAACCTGAATGCCAGTGAGCTATGCACATGAGAGACCTGAACCCCAGCACTGACATACATAGGACATGCTGTAGTGATTGATCCATAACCCAGAAGCTCCCTCCACTCTTGAGTAAACTCCCAGTACAGGTTAGCCAGAGAGTCCCTCATTGGCTCTCCTCAAGAGGAATCTTGATGAGTGGATGGGAGATGGTAGGTTTACCCTGGGTATCACTGTTATGTCACAGGTAGACAGAGGCACAGTATACTAACCTTGAAATATGTCATGGCAAAATCCAGTTACAATGTGTGTTGAAGGACAAACACACTCTCTGACTAGCAGTAGAAATGGCCTAGGGCACATCGCTAGTGTTTGTCAATGTCCACCCAAGTTGCGGAATACACTACCAATGTTGGACAAGCCTGGTTTAAGTAGTCCATATCTGAACAAAATGCAACATGGTCATATGTGCACAACTGGCCCTTAACCAGTCTGGTGTGCTCACTATGAATATTTAAAGCAGTGATAGGACTGAAACCCAGGATACTGTCCACCACAGTGAAAGTACTGAACCAGTACACTATACGATATTACAGTGTTTGGTCAGTATGAAAGGATGTTAACAACTGTATGCAAACTATCCCATGGAAACCCTGCAGGCACAGTATAATCCCTGTTGGGTTCAGACACAAAGCAGTCGGGCTGTAAGCACACAACATGACTCCCAACACACAACTATAAATGTGAAATATTGTTGAAGTTCACACACAACCACAAATGTGGTGGACTGCAGATTTCAACATATGGAAAGCTCACACTGGGCATGCTCGCACACTTTGATAAATGAGACATATGTCAGGCAACAAGCCATGGAAAGCCTGAACTGGGCATGCTCACACACTTAGGCCATGTCTCAGTTTAGCAGTTGGTCACACATATCTGGTATTTGTATGTGTTAATCCAGGAACCAACCACAATACAGCAATCTGCCCAGTGCACACAGTTAAATGACTACAGACACATAAGTTAAATAGTGGATCCCTCTCATATTCAAACATCTTCTACAGATACACAAGTTGTTCATAGAAACAGGGAAAGCTATGGCAATAAAGACCTGCAAACAGTTTATCAGCAACAAATATTGTGCATCTGAAAATTAAACATATGGGTGTAAAGGTCAATACTAGGCTGTTTGCCCTAGGGAATACAAGCTTAGCCAGAGTGTGCTTGGCATCTGCCTCCCCAGTATAGTAGGCTACTGTGCCTCTGTAAAGTAGGTCACAGAAGGCACCGTTTAAGGCTAGTGTGCTGTGCCTCCGTCAAGCAGGGACACAGTGGAGATCCCAGGGGTTGAATTTGCAATGTCACATCCATGTGGCTGGTGTTTGCTGGAAGAGGGTTGGTGAGGACGTATAACAGTAATTGGGAATCAATTACAGACTGAGGGGAGCCTTATCTGCAGTGTCTGGACAATTTCACTGTCAACACTTTGACGTGATGAGTTTGAGGGATTAAAGTGTCATGCCAATACTGTTCAGAGACATCCTCCCTCTGTGGGATATTGCTCTGTAATGTATTAGCTCCCTCCTTCTGTTGTACAGCTTATATATGGCTGGTGTACACCAGATAGGTCTCCTGTTGTGAAGGAGTCATGGGTTTATTTGGGATAGCATGATCAATGCAAACCTTCCAGATGCTCATAGAATGCAATTGTCAAGGATTATGCAGAGTGGCCTGTATAATCCCCCAGCATGTGTCCTTTGAAGTCTTCCACCCCAGTCTTCACAAGTGCAAAGTCTGCTTTTGATAAATACTTTGTTTGCAGTGACTTCCTTGCCTGCAGGTGGGGTTGGGATATGGATGTCCAGGGAAAGTTGGGTATGGTCAGATATTAACAATGGTGGTCTACCTCTGGTGTGGAACATAGAGTCCCCATGTTGCAGATGGTCAGGTCCAATATGTATTCCCCTTTGTGGCTGTGGTGAGTGGTCCTGCCATAGCATGTGGATTCACAAATTGTAGTGGCTGTAGGGTGATATTGTTGAGGCTTGAGTAGTTCCCCACACAATATACCTGTACCTGACGTTAACCACTGTAATGGTGTATGTGAACACCTTCATATCCTACACTGTTCCCAGGGAAGCAAAGTGTGTGTCCTGGATATGGGAGGGGTGGTCTGAACTGGTTGTGTTGTGTGTTACAAGTCCTGTGGTCACGAAGCATGGTATAAAACATAACCTGGCTGTGCAGATGTGCATATCTGACCCTGAAGTAGGCGGCTGTTAATGCATATATATGCTATCCCCCTAACTGACAGATAGTAATAGATGTACATACTTCTATATAAATAATGATGTCAGCACCCTATAAATCCTGCAGGAGAAGAGCAGATACCCAGTAATTCGAAAAGCATGCTCCGCTAATGCGTCAATTTCAAGTATCATAATATAGTTAGGTAGGGGTTTGAATCCTGCTGAGTGCGTGTGTTTGGGTGAGGGAGGTTTGTGTGTGTGAAAGAAATGTCCCTTTTGGCAACTAGGAGAACACACTACATGATGCACATTCCTCTTTCTAAACACTGATGATGTCAGCACCCTATAAGTACAGCAGGAGAAGTGAAACTTCCCAGTAATGCAAATAACGCGCTCCGCTGATGCGTCTCTCTCGCAAGTGTCATAACATAGGTAGGGGGTTGAATCCTGAAAATCCTGAGTGTGTGTGTGCGTTTGGGTAAGGGGGGTTAGTGTGTGTGCAGTTCTGTGTGAAAAAATGTCCCTTTTGACAACTAGAAGAACACACTACATGATGCACATTCCTCTTTCTAAACACTGATGATGTCAGCACCCTATAAGTATAGCAGGAGAAGAAAAACCTTCCAGAAATGCAAATAGCATGCTCCGCTAAAGCGTCTATCTCAAATGTCATAACATAGTTAGGTAGGAGTTGGAATCCTACAAATGCTCAGTATGTGTGTGTTTGGATGAAGGGGGTTAGTGTGTGTGCAATTCTGTGTGAAAGAAATGTCCCTTTTGGCAACTAGAAGAACACGCTACATGATGCACATTCCTCTTTCTAAACACTGATGATGTCAGCACCCTATAAGTACAGCAGGAGAAGGGAAACCTCCCGGTAATGCAAATAGCACACTCTGCTAATGCGTCTCTTTCACGTGTCATAACATAGGTAGGGGTTTGAATCCTGCAAATATTGAGTGTGTGTTTGGGTGAGGGGGGTTAGTGTGTGTGCAGTTCTGTGTGAAGGAAATGTCCCTTTTGACAACTAGAAGAACACACTACATGATGCACATTCCTCTTTCTAAACACTGATGATGTCAGCACCCTATAAGTATAGCAGGAGAAAGGAAACCTCCCAGTATTGCTAATAGTGCGCTCTGCTAATGCGTCTCTCTCTCTTAAGTGTCATAACATAATTAGGTAGGGGTTTGAATCCTACAAATGCCATGTGTGTTTTTGTTAGACAGTTTGTCCATGTGTGTGGGGTGTTGCTTTTAATATTGTATGACATAGATTATATCAGTAATGTCAATGCACACATGAGGTATGTGTGTGCCACATAGACATATGTACCTGTGACCTTAAATAGTTCCCATGTCTGAAGCCTGCCTCATGTGAATACATGGAATTTGCATTACACAACTTTATGACTGTGGTTTTCTGTGCAGGAGCTGCATTTGGTATGTGAATATACAGTGAGAGTAGTCTATGGTGTCATCTTACCAGCGAGGGATACACTTCTGGTCTGGAGCATATAGTCCACATGTTGGTGATGATCAGGTGCAGCATGTTTTCCCCTCTTGTGTGAGTGGTAACAAGTTGTTCCATAGCAATTGAGTGTATGGATTCTAGGAACCTTACACCTAGGGTGTTGGAGCTACAGTAATGCTCCCAGTCTATGTGTGGGTAAATGAAGCTGCCCAATATATTGTTGTTTGGAGACACCTGCAGATATTCATGTATTCTTAAGTAGGCCAAGTGGGTTACCTGGGTTTAGGAGGGTGGTCCGTAGCAGGCTATGAACTAGAAGGCAGTTTAATCCACTGTTAGTTGCATGTGGATAGTCTGTGATGCGTCACACTGTGGCAACAACCTGGGGGTGTGGGTATAGGTTCATAGGTTCATATGTTCATACTAGGCTATCTGCCCTAGGGCATTTATAAGCCAAGCCAGAGTGTGTTTGGCTTTCGCCACCCAGTTTAGATTAATGTTGCTATGCCCTTTTCTGAGGTTAGTATACTGTGCCTCTGTCTAACATTGACACAGAAGTGATACACGGGGTACACCTACAATCCCCCATCCACTCATCATGATTCCTCTTGAAGAGAGTCAATGAGGGACTCTGCCTAACCTGGACTGGGATTTTATTCCAGAGTGAAGGGAGCCTATGGGTTATGAATCTGTCCCTCCAGCATGTCCTATTGATGTCAGTGCTGAGGTTCACGTCTCTCGAGCGCAAAGCTCGATGGGAGTTTGATTTTCTGAGGTGCAGCATGTCCATTACTTCCGGGTTGGACATGGCATTATACGTCTGGCACAGATCGCCTCTGAGCAGGTGGTATGCCACTGAGTATGGAGTTATGTTAACCGGGCAGCATACGGCATCTGTTTGAGCCCTGTGATCCTCTTGGTGAGGTACTGTTGTGGTCTTTCCAGTTGCTGCAGGTGTCTGGTAAGGTAAATTCCAAAAGGGGCATTGTACTCAATTATGGTCCTGATGAGGGATGAGTAAAAAGGCATGATGACCTCCCCTGATCTAGATGTGAATCCTGTCATGATTAGGTGGGCTATATAAAATGTTTTTCTAACCACTTTGGCCATGTGGTCATCAAATGAGAGATTGCTATCAATTTCGGTCCCCATGTCCCTAATTACTTCTTCCATTTGTAATAGATTACCACCTATGTGGTCATTTGTGGCCACTTTGTTTTTGCCAAATGGGATGACTATACACTTTGTGGCATTTAGCTTGAGGCCATGGCTCTGGCACCAGTTGTCTGTTTCTATGAGGCCCTTTTGAAGGATGGTTGTGTCAGCTGGAGAGTCAATTATAGTGCCCAGTTTGCGGTCATCCGCGAACTTGGTCAGCCACAGTCTTCCGTGTCAGCCTGTACCTCCGAGACATGTATACCGAACAGGAGAGGTCCCAGGACTGAGCCTTGTGGGACACCACTTGTAACTGGTTTGGAGTCTGACATGGATCCAGCAATTCTAACCATGTGGGTTCTCTCCTTGAGCCAGTTTGCAACCTATCTAGTGACATAGGGGTGTATATTTAAGCTGGTGAGCTTATCTATAATGCCCGAGTGGGGTATTGTATCGCAGGCTTTTGCAAGGTCCAGGTAGGCTGTGTGGACCACCTTCCCCTTGTCAATGGCCTTGGTGACTGTTTCAAAGAAATCAACCAGGTGTAAGAAGCAGGATCTGCCCTTAAAGTCACACTGGGTAGGATCCAGTGTCTGTAGGTCCCCAATATCTTTATGTATGCGGTCCATGATGATCCTTTCCATAGCTTTGCAGACCAAGCTAGTCAGGCTTATAGGGTGATAGTTTCCAGGATCCGTTGAGGCACCACCTTTGTCGAGAGGGACCACTGTTGCTTTATGCCACTCTTTGGGTACATAACCTGTGGTAAGGCTGAGATTGAACAGTAGTTTTATGTTTGGGTTTAGCTCATCTTGGAGTTCATGTAGGATACAGCCTGGGACACCGTCTGGTCCCATTGATGCTGTGTTATTTGCTTTGGAGAGGGCAGCTCTTACCTGAGCATCTGAGATGTCAGGGGGCAGCACTCTGCTGGGATAGATATTTGCCCTTCTGGTGGGGAGGGGGGTGAGAAGTTTATGCTGAGCCTGTCAGCTAGGATGTTGACAATGTCTGTGGGTTCGGTGTAGCCTTTTGTCATTTTGGACTAATTCTGAGCATATCTGGGAATTCCCACCCAGGTTCCCAACATAACTGAAGAAAGCCTTGTGATTATCCTTAGTGTCCTGTGCATTTCATCTCTCAAAGCTGTCCTTAGACGATTTTATGAGTGCCTGTAGTATTTTGCTAACACTGAACAGAGATGCCTCCCCTTTTTGGGGTTTTTCTCTATCATGTAGTACCTTGTTCCTTCTATTGTATAGTTTGGTTATGGCTGTGGTCCAACAGACAGGATGTCTGCCTTTGTAGGATTGGGTCTTGTTTTTATTTGGGATTGCATGATCCATGCATTCCTGAAGGTGTTCATAGAATGCGTTTATAAAGGATTCTGTGGTCTGGGCCGTATTTTCCACAGGCCCGGGGGCTTTGAAGGATTCCACCTCAGTTTTGAGGGGTGTGGAATTTTCTGTAGAGAAGTTTTAGACTGTGGTTTTGTGGGCAGGGGGTGGGATTAGGATGTGAATATCCAGTGAGATTAGTTTATGGTCTGATCTTACCAGTGAGGGGTTCACTTCTGGTCTGGAGCATAGAGACCCCATGTTGGTGATGAACAGGTCCTGTATGTTTCCCCCTCTTGTGGGAGTGGTAACAAGTTGTTCCATAGCATTTGACTGTATAAATGCTAGGAACCTTTGAGCTAGGGTGTTGGAGCTAGAGTAATGCTCCCAGTCTATGTTTGGGTAGTTGCAGTCCACCAATATAATGGTGTTTGGAGAGACCTCCATATTTCCAGTGTTCTCAGGAAGGCCAAGTGGGGTTCCTGGGTTTGGGAGGGTGGTGTGTGCCAGGCTATGAACTGGAAGGCAGTTTTACTCACTGTTAGTTGCACATGGATAGTCTCTGATGCTTCGTGCTGTGCCACCAACCTGGAGGTGTGTGTATCTTTGATGAATATTGATACTCCCCCTCCTGTTCCGTTTCGGTGCAAGTTTTGGGGCCAACAAGCATGGTATGAGGTATAACCTGGCAGTGCTGGGGTGCTTTTGGGAGCCTTGAACCAGGATTCTGTTACTGAACAGATATTGATGTTCTCCATGCTAAGGACAGTTCCCAGTGCATGCATCTTGAAGTTTACACGGCTGGCATTGAGTAGCATTACTATTAGTTTTCTATCCCTTGTGATGCCTATGGAGGTGGTTTTGTCTTTTGAGCCTTGCCTAAAAAAGGCACTATGGGGGTAGCAAGATCCTTTGCCAATATCTGAAAGCCCATGGGTGACAGGTGCAAGCCGTCCTTAGCAAAGCATCGTTGCTTGTCGAGCATGTCATCCCAGGCTGACAAGCACTGGATCCCCTTTGAATGACACCAAAACTTACGCCAATTGTTGAAATTGATCATCTTGTCTTCATATTGTGGCATCATTCTTGGTGAGGGTAAGATGCTACTCAAGGTCATACCAGCCTGGGCCACATGCTCAGAGAGCTTCTCTATGTCTCTTATCATGTAGTCCAGGGAGGTACATCTCAGGTCATTCACACTGGCATGTACACTGACTGAGTCATATTTGTACATGCCTTGGAGTGACCTGTGTACTTGTGTTATGTGGCGGATCATAGCACCCGACAGGCATCTCACCATGACCTTCTACTTGTTCAGCCTGGTGAGCAGGACGTCAGTGTATCTGACGATAGAGGCACCTATTAAAAGTGTATCAGATGTGTTGTTTAGCCTTAAGGGCTGTGACTGTTATTCACACTGGCTTTGTGTGCTATGTGTTGCATGTGTTCTGTTCTGAGGTAGCGGTTGTTTGTGTGTCTGCTTTGGAGGTGTCTGCTGCTTAGGCAGAATTTTATTTAGAGACTCCAAGTATGTTTTTGTGTGTTTATGTGTTTGGATTGCTGTCGTGGTAGGTCTATGTGAGACTGGAATTGTAGTGACTGTGGTTTCCTTCTCCTCCTGACAGGTTTCGCCAGTACTGAGTTGAGACAGCTTAGCCTGCAGTTTGGCTATATGGTTACATCTCTCACATGTGTTGGAATTTGTTGGGAGGAGGAGAGGGTTGTCTGTGTACATGAGGCAGTTGTAACATTGCCACTAGATTCCCAGATTCACCAGCTGGTCCGGAGAGGAGATTGACAACTGACCTTTGGACATGCTAGAATAGTATTGGGAATTCCTTTATAATTAACAACAAAAAGGGCCAATGGGGAACAAGGTACTCAAGGTGAGTTGGTGAGGGTGTAGTGCTTTTAATTTGTTAGTGCTGGCATATATAAATGCTTTAGTGAGCAAGTGCCAGATAACTCAAATGCAATGTGTTACAGGTAACTTAAATGCAAAAATGACAAACAGTAACTTTCTGTCAAGTGAAACAAGGAAATATGTACAGTAAGCAATGCAGATGTCACTAGGGATCCACAGAGGCACTGTAAAGCTGCGTTTCGGGTGGAATTAGTGTTTCAGGGAAATAACAAGCAAACAAGCATACAAACAAAGCTACATTCAGCAGGCCTGGATCTAGTCTATGCTACAGCAAACAAGGTGTACCAATTTCAGTAAGAAACAGTTCAAATATGCAGGCACTATAAGTCTTTAGCCAGTAATTCCCAGCTCAGATGGGCAGAGTCCAGCCTCTCCTCCCACAAGAGTGCAGACCATGAACCTTCGTAATGTAAAATAACTGGCCTGAACAAGTGCTTAAACCAGAACTAATACACATTTAGAATAACAGACACTGAGCCCTCAATCAGCAGTTCCCCACTTAGTAGGATGTATGCTACCTGTCCTGCCACCACAGTATCCTTGACATTTAATGAGACTCACCTCCTGTCATAGTTAGTTCTGTGTTTTGGGGCTGTCAAGCATGGTATGAGGTGTAACCTGGTAGTGCTAGAGTGCTCTTGGGAGTCTTAAACCTGTTGTCTATTACTGCACAGATATCAACATTCTCCATGCAGAGTAGAGTTCGGACTGCATGCATCTTGCGGTTTACATATCCATCATTGAGTATCATTACTTCCATTTTCTTATCCCCTGTGCTACCTATGTAGGTGGCCTTCTGTTTACAGCCTTATCACCAGAATACAAAGATGTGCAGACATTACACTATGGTAATTAACAGGGGTGTACCAAACAATACAATGACAATCATACTGTTAATGCATCAGGCATGCTGGGATATACCCACAATGATATCATTACACTGTACAGTTGACAACATGATAATATTACTACACTTCTATGTAGTCACCCTGTGCATCAGCACCATGTTAACCGGTTCCTGCATCGATGTTACAGATTGCAGGAGGTGGCACAGTTTCATCATATGCACAGGGTGTGTACTTGGTATGCCTGTGTCTGCCACTGATACAACCAATCGACATGTGTGTGTGTGTGTGTGTGTGTGTGTGTGTGTGTGTGTGTGTGTGTGTGTGTGTGTGTGTGTGTGTGTGTTAGTGAGGGACAACAGTACAAGATGGGGCAATGTTGATGCAGTGTGTGCATGTATGTGTTAGCCCTAGGTGTTAGCATTATGCATGTGTGTATGCATGCACACAGTTCCACCTCGTGGCTGCCATATACGGGTGTTTGTGGACAGCCACAGACTGTACCTGCCAGGTCATACAGATCACTGTCTCTGGCCATAGACACGGTACCTGTGCCTGGCAGGGGTGCTACGGACAGTATCAGGTACTAAGCCAGACTGAGTACTGTCATCAGAAGCAGTTGGTTGATGACTGGAGACATGTCCCTGCTGGGACTGTCCAGAGCCACGTGAACGTGGTCTCCTAGGGTGGTCTGATGTCAGCACAGACCCAGCATTGCTGGGGCTATTACTGGCACTATGGGAGTGGCCGCGGGTTTGTTGTCATCCACGATGACTGCCAGCTGCTGCTGTTGCTGGCATATGTCCACATCGATGCCTCAACTGTCCTGCATTGCCCTGGCTCATGGACATGTAGTTGTGGAACAGATCTAATGTGTCCCCCCAACGTCTGTCAATGACCTCGGTGAAATTATGGATGGCAGCCGCAATGTCACGCATAGTGTCATTCATAGCAGTGCGATGTGATCTCAGCTCCCTTAGACCCTGTCTGGTGTAGCGTTCCATACGTGACTGTGCCTGCATTACAGCCCGGAACACAGCTGAGGTTGAAAGACCTCTGTGGGCACGTCTGACAGGGGCAGTACAACCACGGATGCTCCCACGAGAACCTCTGGACATCTACCTGTGTGGTACCATGTCAGGACTCTGGCCATGGCTGCTGTGAGGGGATGCATGTGCCACTGATACCACATTACCCTGGTCAATGCCCACTGTATGTTGTCCATCACCTAGGGACATTGGTGACAATGGATGTATTGGCAGGATGACTGTGCTCATTGATGGGGTTGACAGCTGTGTACTGTCGATTGGCTGACCAACAATGGACCCGGGCACACCTCCCTGTGCCATTACACAGGTAACATCATTATCACTATCCCCAGCAGTGGATTCAGGTTCCCTGCTGCACACCAACAGAGCAACACCAGAACCTGTGAAAGAAAGACAGAAAACACAGTTTACAATGTGTACACAATGTTACCACAGATGCACACGGGCATATGCACACATGCACACATGCATACATGGGCACATGTGCACATGGGCACATGCACACATGGGCACATGCACACATGGACACATGCACACATGGGCACATGCACACATGCACGCATGGGCACATGCACACATGGGCACATGCACACATGCACACATGCACACATGTGCACATGGGTACATGCACATATGGGCACATGCACACATGCACACATGCACACATGGGCACATGCACACATGGGCACATGCACACATGGGCACATGGGCACATGCACACATGCACACATGTGCACATGGGCACATGCACACATGCATGCACATATGCACACATGGGCACATGCACACATGCACACATGCACACATGGGCACATGCACACATGCACACTCCTCAGTACATGAGATACAAACACACAGGCACAAACACACCTACAATCAAAAACATAGCAATACCGTTTGAGGGTATTATTACTATTATTATCATTAGTATTAAAGGTATTGTTATTACACACTCATCAGCAGTTTTGGCTGCCTTGCTGTTACACCAGAGGGACCTGCACAAATAAGATATTTATTGTCAGTGGGCACAACTGTGCTATTGATACTGTGAGTATGATACAGTTCAGTAGTGCAACAGTTGGCTTTCACAGGTCTACTTCTGATATTGAGAATATCACTCTTGCACAATAATTACCAGGATAACAGCTACAAACACAGTACACACCTCACACATGCATAAACTACCAGTGTAGAGAACAGTCAACTATAGATATGACATGTTACCTGCATGCTCCAAGTCCTCATGCTGGGTGGCTCCAGCCGCCATCATTACACATGTGCGTGGATGTTGTTGTTGTTGGGCTGGAGCCACAACACTTAGGAGGAGCCCCTCCAGTCTGGTGAGGGGGGGTGTATAGCCACCCCACCACCTGTGGCAAGCTGTTGCCTGTGGATATCAGATGCATGCTGATGGACATTTCTAATTAAATCAGTGCAGTGATGGCGTACCTGCTCATATGTCTGGTTATGCATGCCTATGACATTTACCCGACGGACAAGGTCTTGCCACAGTGCAGCCCTCTTCTGCTGGTTCTGGCTGGTGCGGGAAAAGAGTGTGGCAAAATCCCACACCAGGCTCTGGTGTATCTCCTCTTCCTCTGCAGCAGAGTATGTGGGGTTGCGCTGGTGCACCATCGCCCTGATAGGAAAAGAAAAATATGTGAGCAAGTGATATGGCACACATAATACTCTACTGTAGTGATATCACTGAACTGCCATATATAGCATCTGGCTGTCTATTGGGGGATACACATGTAAATGAACACATATCAGTGCTCAGCCAACAACTGTGTGACAGTGCCTGGCACACTCCATACAACAAACAAGTATACTCCAGCAGTCGGCACACTGTTTGAGGTTCAATGCACAGCCTCACACTGGGGGTTTGTATGCAATGCATGCAATGCACAGTACAAATTTCACTGGTAATGCATCGTAGTCTTTGTTGCCATAACCATACCTACACCACAGACACATACAGGGAACCACAGCACAAGATATGGCAATGTAGTATGTTTGTATCCCAATACCTGACACATCTTTCTCTGGCCTCACACCAAGGACACACACTACCATGCCAGACACAAAGTCATGCTGAGCAATCACACCATTACAGACCTTGCACACAGTCAGTGGCACACTCATTCCACCTCACATAGTTGGTATTGCAATGAGTGCATGTGTGTGTATTGTGTCATAGGCAGGTAGTATGCTATTGGCCCTGGGCCTACAGGAGCATACTGTTATGCTACCCTGCCTCTTGGGACACATGTCATGTGATTGTACTTGCTCCTGTAAAACAGTTACACAGGGTGACTCATATGGCATATTGCCTATCTGCATAACATTCAACAGGGGTATGTCTGACATCTACTAATGGGGAGCCTTGCTTCTTAATGCTGGGTGGTTTACTCCAGGGTATGGCTTATTTGTGGGTAGGAACCTGTACCTCCACCATGTGCTCTTTACTGCGGTGCCAAGGATGACATGCATAGGTCATTTAGGCTGGGGATATTGTGAGGTATTACCATGGTTGTTGGACAACTGTTATGGGTGTGACTTAACTATGTATATCCAGCAGTGGTAACCTCTGTGTAGGTAGTATGAGAGGCACTCTATCTGTGGTTTTGTTAATCACTCTGCATAGGTAATGTGTTTGAGGGCATTATCACTGTTTTTTAGGTATGACTGTGTCCTTCTCCCTTTCTGTAGTTGTCATGGGAGGTACATACCATGTAGGACATTGTGAGGTGTAGAGGGGTACAGTGACCTACATTTCCCTAGCTGACACACCATTTCTGCTGACACGTACCATGTACAGGTATTACAAGACTAGTGTGCCACTGTGAATATCAAAGGGGAGGCTACTGTACACTTGTTTCCCATGTTCCCTCCTGACACATCCAGTAGTAGGCAGGCAACCACATATGTGGTGGTTAGTGGTGTAAGTATTTTGGAATGGAGTATGGTACTCCAGTATCTACACTGGTGTTCAGTCCATGCCTTTGTCACCAGGCACCTGTTGCAGTACATCTGCACACATGTGCCTCTCTCAATATATATATATATATATATATATATATATATATATATATATATATATATATATAGAGAGAGAGAGAGATTGAGATTCATATACATACATATCTGTAGACATTCATATCTGTCTGTATATGTATATGTATCGATATATATCTATGTATGTGTCTATTACATATATATGTATATACATATTCTATCTATCTATCTATATATGTCTATCTATTTCTACATCCCTCTCTATCTATGTATACATATATGCATATTATATATAGATACATATATAAATATACATACATATACATATAATATATATATATATCTATATATATATATTTATATATATATATATATATATATATATACCTTTTATTTACACATACGAATACAAACACTAACATACTGCTAAACATCCATTACTGTACAACCTACATTGTACGTTGCACTACAACCTACATTGATATGTGCACATAGCAACCTTCACATACATATGTATGTCCAGCCTTCACTAACAGCTGCAGTAGGTCCCCTGCCCTATGCACATCTTCATATATATATATATATATATATATATATATATATATATATATATATATATATATATATACATATATATATATAGATACAGACTGCTAACACATATGGAGGGTTCACAGTATGTACATTATTAGTTTACATTACCTTTGTTTGTCACTGCTGTTTGTGATGGCTTGCTGCTGGTTAGCTTGCTGTTTTGTATTGTTTTATTTTCGGTGGCTGTCTCTGTGTCTCTTTTTCTGTTTTTTTTTAATTTTTTTTTCTCTCTCTCTCTGTCTCTCCCTCCAGATGTTGCAATGAAAGTATTGCATGTGTGGACTGGGAGTACAGGCTGCTTTTGTAGGTATATGCACATGTGCATGTGATGGCCTCTACACCAATTGTTAGCCAGCATTTACTAATTGCATGCAGCCTGCTGTGTGGTAATTGCAGTTCTCACTGTGATTTCAGGACAGTGCTATAAAATGTTAGGTTAGGTAGGCGTAGCCCTTTCAGATTGTCAAGGTGGGGACCATGCTGGTATGCTGTGGACACTGTTCTGTGAGTCTAAAGGTTGGTATGTCTCTCATATTTCAGGCTGTGTTGTAGGCACTGAAATGCATGTTGTACTGACACCTGACTATTGCTTCCTCCAGTTTATTCTTCTCAGTGTGTATGTTAACTGACACCTAATAATACTAATACTGTTTAAATGGGAGTATGTGCTTTCCTGTGGGACTTGTGGAGTAAGTGGTATACAGCAATGGCTCTTGCAATTTGTTGCTATGGTTTCACTATTTGGCCATTACATTCACTCCTTGAATGCCTGCTAGGTGTCTTTACTGGAATGCGTTGCTATGGCTTTCCTATTTTCCATTTACATTCACTCCTTGTAATGCTTGCTATATTTATTTCAGCAGCAATTCCTTATATGTTTGTTGTGGTTTGGTGGTACTGCATGCAGTCTGGTCTGGCCAAGGTGTGGGGCTTGTCACCTACAAGGGTATTTTATTTTGCATCTGAGCAGTTGTGGGGCCTTGTACTTTGTACTAACAGTTATGGATTGCAGGCACATGCAGCGCTTGTAAACTGCTATACTGTCCTTATTTTATTAGTTGGATACCTCCTTTGATATTTGTGGGTTGTACACCTACATGTGGGTGTGCTTGTGGAAGCTATTCTACAGCTATTCACAGAGTGTGTGACAGCAGACAGAATAATATGCCTGTGAGTTTGTGACACTTGCAGGCCTCAGATACTCTCAGGTGTATCTTTTATCAGCCTCATGGAATGGTACATATCAGTGGGATACACCCGTGATATATTTCAGATATTCTGCAGTTGTGACTGTGGGGTATTTTGAGCATATGTATTACTACACCATTTCTGACATGCAAGTAGTGCATACTTTCAGTAATTGACAGTTACCATTACGTGGGATAAAACACCTTTCTGCCTACTGTTAGTACATTTCACAGGGATTCAGTGGGGCACAGTTAACATTTGTTTTCAAATCAGGGACATCCCTGTAAATCAGTCACAGTTGCGAGGTCTGGCCTCTTACCTATTCAAATATGGCAGTGTTTATCCTGCTCTTATAATGTGTGTGGTTTGCAAGGTGCTACTGTCACATTATTACCTACTAGCTACCGACTAGCATGGCTGTTTCTCTTTTCACACTAATGTTATCAAATCCACAAGAATTGCCAGTAAAGATACAAGAAAAGCTTTGTGTACTAGCCTTCCTATATTCCCTTTACATTCAGTCCTACTATTTCATGATATATTGCTTTCAGCAGAAAGTTCCTGTATATTTTTTATTTATTTATTTTATTTTACATTTGTTAACCGGGAGAAATCCGACTGGATACATGTCCATTTTCAGTGGAGGCCCGGGGAGAAAAGCTCCGAACAATACAGATAAAAAAAAAAGTAAAAAAACAGACAAAAATCAAACAAACAATCAAGTGAAGATTCTGTTGTTTACATACTAGATATCATGAGAGATTCAACAAATACATTGTCAAGGATGTGATAGAATAAGAATAAGGTAATGTCATAGTAATATTAATAACATTTCTATAGGTAATTTCATTTCAAAAAGTCAGCTGATAAAAAGAACAAGGAAAAAATCTTGATCATGGGGTAAGAAGTCAGCTATTCCTATGAGAAAACTGGTGGATAAAGGTCTATTATAGGAGAGTTTTTACAGGAGAAAGTACAAGAGGATTTAGGTTTAAATAAAGGAAGGGAATCCATATAAGAGCCTGGATATTGTTAGTCAGGAAATGAGCATTGGCGTAGCCAGTGCTTCTGGAAGTGGTGAAACAGCTGTTTTTTGAATTGGGGTAGAGAAGTATTAGAAAGAATGCTGGTGGGAAGAGAGTTCCAGACTTTTCCTACAGCGTTTGTAAAGAGTGCATCGCCTCCTGCGTTATAAGCTTTGACCATTTTCAAGAGTGGTCTGTTTGCGGAGCATAGACTATTTAGGTTAGTATATGGTAAGACTAAGTTCTCAAGTGAAGGACATTTGTCAGGGTATTTGAGTATTTTAAATACCTCAGTGAGTTGGGTAATTCTAACAAGGTTAGGGAGTTCTATCCATTTTAGGTTTTTTAGGTTGATACAATGATGGGTTCTATATGGAGTTCCTGCTGCAAATCTTGCAATATGATTGTATGAGCAGGATAGTTTATTTAAGTTGGTTTTGTTCAGGTTAGTAAATATTGTGGATGCATAAAGAAGGGTGGAGAGCAAATGTGTCCAGGCAATGGTCACTTTAGCCGTTGGGGTTAGGAAATTTTTAATTCTATATAGCTATCCTAGTTTTTTGTTTACTGTTTTAATGGTTAAGTTGATATGTATGTTGAATTTCAATTTATTGTCAATAGTGACTCCTAGTAGTTTCGTGTGAGGGTCTGGGGAGATAATAGTACCATTTTCATAAGTTATAGGGAAGTCAATATGGTGATTTTTGTGGGTTGGCTGAAAGAGCAATAATTTAGTTTTTTTTGGATTTAGGATTAACTGATGACCAGATAGCCAGTTTTCTACTTTGGTAAAGCAACTTTGAGTTTTAGTTAGTAGTCTGTCAGGAGATATATCTGAACAAACTAGTCATGGCTTAGTGGTAAGTCAAGCAAACTAGTGTTTCCAAGGTCCTGGATTCGAGACTGACAGAGGAAATTTATTTTGCTGCTGAGCAGACTACAGGCATTGTCATTCAGAGTGACTAAGGCACTTCTAAGGAGTTGTAAGCGGGTTAGCGCTGGTTTGTGCAGAGTTCACGCATGCGCACTGTCCCTTAGCTTCGCGCACACTTGCTTAGCTAAGCGCACACCCACTTACAACTGCTTAAAAGTGCTTACTCTCGCGCACACCCACGCTAATTTCTTTGAAAGAAAAGAAAATGGGGAGATTGGACAGTGGTGAAAAAGGGGGCACAAAGAGGGTAGGACAGCAGGAAAACAAGCTCGGGATTTGCAGGAAGGATGTAGGAAAGGCCCATAGCTGCCCATTTCTTTATCAGCAACAGCTGTGCATATGTCTGTAATTTGGTGTGAAATTTGAAACCTTCCACTCCTGAGAGAGGGGTGAGGACAACAAAATATGTTGTACAGCCAATTGTAATTACCAGTTCACATGTCCAGCAGACATGTCTGCAAAATGGGCAGCTATGTATGGGGCGTAATTTTTTTGCGAGAACAGAGTGCCCTTTTTTTATTTTTTTTTCAGGTGAGAGTGGAATGTGAGGTACAGGAAGTAGGTATATTTGGGGAGGTAGGTTGGGGAGGTTAACAGACAAGACAAACAAGATGCATACAGGGGCGGAGTATGACACATGTGGGGGGTGAACACAATTGACGGGGATTGATGTTTGGATATCGCAAGCCCATGAGCCCACAGATGTCAACAGTGGAACTGAGATCCACACCCATGGGCAGTTGCCACTGTGCCTTCACAGCCCAGGACGGGGCTGTGCTGGGGGCTGTGTAGGACGGGCAGCAGGCACACCTATGAATTGCGCCACCCAAGCCTCAAGCTGGCGTAGGGGTTCAAGCACAGAATACAAAAAGCTGAAGCTTCAAGCACAGAATGCCTGATCTCGTTACGCACCACAGACCGGACACTTTGGAGGGTGAGTGGACGGTCTCCTCCGGCCACACTTGCAGAAGGGGGACGAGCCCCATCCCCTGCAGCGCTTCCACCCAAAGGTGGCACAGGGCCACTGGAGGAGGTTCTGGCCTGGGCACTAGTGCCAGGTGCACTAGCCAGCTGAGGTGGGAGAGGTGGGTCCGCTGGAACCCTCCTTCCCTGTTGTCCTATGTTTAGCAATATTTTATGACATTTTGGGTTAGTAACAAACAATACCATTCAAAATTAGTTATAACAGCATGCATCAGTATTCCCATTAACCAAACACCCATGAATTCCAAACATTGAACAGCAAGCATAACACATGCATATTTTGAACAACAGTACACAATCCAACAGCATGCAGGGTTGATTGATGGCAGCAGGCCATCAGGTTTGGATATGTGAACAGGGCACATGCAACAACGTACGTGCAGATATGTTTGAACCAACAGGACAAATGTCCATAGGAATTAATTGTGAATACACATACCCAGTTTGTTGTGGAATGGCATTATTTGTGAATATAGGGTAGGGTGAAGAAATATTTCTTTAACAACTTCAACTACCTATACATATGCTGTACATCTCTAGTAGCTGCAGATATATATATATATATATATATATATATATATATATATATATATATATATATATATATATATATATATATATATATATATATACCATACAGGTCTTAGTACAGTTTCCTATATGTAACCTTAGGAATGTTGGTGATGGGACTGTTACTGCTACATTAATATACATTGCATTTTTATTCATACACATTCATATATGGTTGTTTTCAGGTAAAGCATCCTGCTACATTTCATTTATATGTCTCTAGACAACTGTGGATGTTCATTATTTCAAACAACCATACTATCTCCATATTGCAAGGGTACAGCAACATATCCAAATTGTGGGACAGACACATTCCAGCTTCAGTACTTTATTTCAAACATTTCACTGTTTGGTTGTGGCTGTCTCATTCATTTCATTATGTACTGACTGCAGTATACTTTATTCAAGAGTTATAACAGCTTTCTTGGTCGATTCATACCTCTTTCTCACACTCTCACTTGTTTTATTTTTACAATTCAAGATGGTACTTTATTCTAGGTGTTATTAACATGTCATACTTGGTTACAACAATCCTTTCCAACAGACTCACTTGTTTCATATGGCAGATTTTCAAAGGGGATGTATTTGACACATGTCTATTGTCTTTAGCTTGTTTACCACTAATTTTCAGGCTGCAGCAGGTTATCTGATATTACAATACAGGTGGGAAATCTGTATTTCAGACTTTTAAATTTTTATTTCTGGATTACAGGCTGCATCACTTATCTAATCATACAGTACTAGCATAATCTTTCTTCTAGTGTTATTTGAACTTTTTAATATGTAACTACACTGAACTCTTTTACAACCTGTCTCACTTATATTGTATAACAATTACAGAAATATAATTACTAACCTACCTGGTGGTGCAACCGCTCCAGCCTATCACCATAGGCTCGCCGATTCGCAGAACCCACACCTGCAGCTGTAATATAAATGAAGTAATATTGGAACATACATCTCCATAATATCAGCTAGGATAATTCTTTACATACATAATTACATGGATACTTATTCAGTAGTGGGGCGTTAGGCATTTGCCAGGCCTCCTGGATCCAACGGTTCAGTTGGTCCTGCTTTCGTCTCTTCAGGTCCGCATGGTGGTGATGGACCTGTTCACCAGTCCTTGGTATGCCTGTGGCACTGGTGAGATCATGTGCCAACCGGTTCCATGCCTCTGCCTTGTACGCGCCCCACAGAACCTGGTCCTGCATGAGTTGAGCCTCATGATCATGGACTAGGAGCCAAACTATGTATTTGGACTCTTCAACACCCCACCTCTGTGCTCGGAAGTGACTACCCTCTCCTACACCTGCCATCCTGACTGCAAATAGGTTTCACAATCAGTTATGCTGTGTATTCCCGCCTATGGGGTTTATATATGCTGTTTTTCCCACACTTATCTGTAATTGGCCATTTTGGAATTGTATCAGCTTAAAAAAAACTGCTTTGTCATGCTTCTAGTTCCATTCATTCCTATATATATGCTAATACTGCATTTCTCAGTACAGCTGTCATGGCTTAGTGGTTCAGTACTTTGTCTATGATGCACAATATCCTGGGTTCGAGCCTGGGCATTGCTTTTTTTTATTTTACTACTGTCTAGACAGGCTAAGAGGTGTGTCTGTTTAAAGGCGGCTTTGATACAGGTTGCTCAACGTTGCCCGCCGGTAAGCTAGTTGGCATGCTGCGCAGCTCCACGCAAACAGGTTAGGCTGGTTAACACGTTATTTGGCTATGAGCACGCATATTGCGCTGTGAGAAATGTTGCACAACTACGGGCACACAGTTTCAGCATGTTAAAGTGCTGCTCAACTCCAGGCACTCATATTACACCTGTTAAACCACTGGTCACCTACGGGCAAACATACTCAGCTTGTTAGAGCGCTGCTCAGCTATAGGCACTTATAAAATATTTTTTTTTTATTGTGTCAGATTTCTTCATAAAAACATGGCTCATTTCATTACATTTTACTTAAATTATAGTTTTATATATAGATATATATATATATATATATATATATATATATATATATATATATATATATATATATATATATACATATATGTTATTTAACTAAAAATAAAAAAAATGATGTTGTTGGGGCTCGAACCATGACTACCTCCTCTTTGGCTGACGTCTCTACCACTACGCTATTGCTACTTGGCTTATTTTGCATATTTAGATCTTATATGCTTTTTCAATGACTGCTAACTGTGACTGAGTGAAGGGCACACCCACGCAAACGAGCGCAATTACGGGCAAACATTTTTGAAATTATAAAAAAAAATTAAACTGTTCATTTTTATGTTTTACATTTCAGTTGGGTTTATAGTCTGTGGGGGCATGTGTGCTGTTGTGTTTCTTGACATTTCTGCAGACTCGCTCGTGGGAGTTTCCTTTCGGGACTGTGATTCTTCTGGGGGCATGTCCCTTTGCAGGACTCGCCATGTGGACACGCCCCCTACATTGCTACACGCATTGCATTGTGTTAGCCTAGGGTGTGATTCAGCATGCCCCCATGAACATGCATGGCATGCTGACATCACCCCGTTTAACTGCAGCCTCCGTGTAAGACTTGCTAACTCTTACACGGAGGCTTCGTGAATCCTGCAGTATGTCTTCTAGAGCACCCCTGGTACTGAGTATGAAGGACAGAAAGTCAGAAGCCATCTGTCTATAATTATCACATAATAAGTTTAAAAGTAATATTCAGCTTTGTGTAGATTGTGTAAACTATAGCTGACTTAAGGTTTTATACATATATATATATATATATATATATATATATATATATATATATATATATAGATAGATATATATATAGATATAGATATATATATATATATATAGTTCCATGCCATTTGACTAAGAAAACAAAATGTTTAAACATAAATTGTTGAAAACACAAAACGCTGAAATTTGACTTTGCCTTTTACCCACTGTCGTGCAGTCCTGGAATTGGTATATATAATTGGCAGAGATGGGTGGAGGGTGCATAGGAGCTTGCCCCTCTGCATTAAATAAGTCTTTGATATTTTGTGTTTTTGACAGCTTCATAGGTTCATAGTTATATACTAGGTTAACAACCACCAGGGCCTTTATAACCCTAACCATGCAATCTAACCCAATTATGTCCTTATGTATCATGAGTGTTACTAAGAGCAGATATATTAGTTAAGATGTTTCTAACGGTTATGTGGGGGGTGGGTATTTTAGTTTTGGCATTACTGTCTGCTTCTGTCCATCAGAGATATGGATGCCAGACCTGGGGTGGTTTTATAAGTTCCCATCCATTGGTGAATGTTACGCTTAAACAGGGGTAGGGATGGACTCTGCTTCACATGGAAGGGAAGCCTGTTCCAGACCATGATGATCCTTTGAGACACATATCTGTCTCACTATTATATCTTATTTATGTGACAAGCAAAATTTAAAATCTTTGATCTAGTGGTTCTGATGCTGTTCATTTTGCAGATGTGCAAAAGGTACATCACAGCTGGATTTAAGGATGCCTTGTTTGCCTGGCATAAATCGCCTATCTGTATCCTGTAGGAGAAAGAGTACAGAGATAGGGCTTAAAGGCAAACCATATAGGAGAATGTGTTTATATCCTGCATTCTCATGGTAAGAAATATTTGTGGACATTCCAACTATTGCATATGTTTGGTCAGGAACATGCCAAAGGGGGCATTATACTGAATGATGGGTCTATTAAGAGCCAAGTAAAGTGACATTATGACTTCCATAGACCTGGATGCAATCCCTTTACTTATACATTTGGTGACATAGGATAATTTTCTTACTACCCTAGCCACATGTTGGTCAAAGGCCAGATTACTGCCTAAAT
>NC_056737.1:965688438-965755938 GCF_019279795.1 Protopterus annectens
CACACACACACACACACACACACACACACACACATATATATATATATATATATATATATATATATATATATATATATACACATATTTACATATATATCTTTACTCATCAATAGACGTGCTTATATATACAAAAGCATGTCATACCATATTACCATATTTGTATATCAATCCAGTTCTGCATACATATATGTTTGTGTTTTATTATGCATTATAATTACCCTTAGATACAAGAACTATCCACAACTGCATATATGTATCATTTACCTTCCTTTATACAACTGTTTTATAGTTTATTTTTTCAACTTATGATTGATACGATTAACAATAAATAAAAAAAATAAATGCTTACTTTAGAAATTTGGCCTTCTAACCATCACTTGATCTACCCACTCAACCAGCTGGTCTGGCCTATGCTTCTGTAGGTCATCGCACCTGTGTTAGCACCTGGGGTCAGAGTGGGTGATCCCAGTAAGTGACAATAGGTGTTCACCCATCTCCTGCCATATTCCTATTTTCTTCCAGTCTGACCCTTTTATGTAGAACTTATTCAGGTATGAATCACTCAGAAGATAGAGCAGTATCTTGTTCTCCTTGTCAGACCAGCTCAGAGCATGACCTCATGCCTTCACTGGTGCTGCCATCATTTGAAATGAGAGTTCCAGAATGAAGAATGTATGAGCAGGGCTGTGGTTCACCTCTGGGGGTGTGTCATCACCCTAAACAAGCCCAGTTTAACAAGCAGGGACATTAGACCAGGTACTGTTTGGTTTTACCAAAATGCTTTATTACTACATTGTATTTTTAAAGGAACAGACTCACATTTCATTTATATGGTGGATAAAAATCATGATGAAATCATCAGTTTGTATCTTACTTACACCTCAATGTCCAGAAGGAATAATTTATTTATACATTCCTTATGCATTTTAGCATTAGTATTATTGTTTTTTTTTTCTGCCGAAGTAAATATTCCTGTGTGTGTTGGTATCAGCTTTTTGTAAATGTTGATTGATTTGAGGTGATAAGGTGTGACAGATAATGGTTGGTGGGCAGGTATTTTGCTTCATTGCTGTAGAAACTCATTACAAATTTGCCCTTTTCCCTAATGTAGAGCGATCTCGGAGTTGGTATATTTAGTGGAGGTCTGGAGGTATGGGGGGGTAAAGCCACCCACCTTGGTGAGTTTAAAATAATGTGCTGTTTGTTACAATTGTTCTGGTGGCCAAGTAGTTTCATTCTCTAGGAAAAAGTTTTAATGATCAAAATGTTTGATGAAAGGGTGTTCAACGATTAGGGATCGATGAATAGGCATTCGCAGAATTAAGCTTTCGATGAAGCGATATAGACCCGGATCAAGGCAGGGAAAAAGGGTAACTTTAGCCATGAGGAGAAGTGATTGTTCATAGCAGCAAATTATATGATTGGATGTGCTAGAGCCAAGGCAAGTCAGAATGTACACACCAGTACAGGGGGCGGGAGACACCAACACTTATCCCTTTAACACCATATGAGGAGTACCTCCACTCCATTCATGTGGATGACTGACTGTGACACAGAATATGACAGGACTAGAATAATCAGAGCTGGTGTGGATACTGACTGTTGCCAACATCTGCAGCAGCTACACACATCTGCTCAGGAAGGTTGATTCAAAAACAATAACACATATTTATATAGAGATTTGAATGCTGACATGAAATGATTACATTAAATACATGAAATGATTACATTAAATACACAACAACTGCTATTATCAGATGATCTCTCCACTACTGCACAGAATTACAATGAAGGCAGCATGCATGGTAGGTGTTCCTCATGGCTTCTTACTCATCTTACAGTAGTGTATGCTACTTTTCTATTGGTAATATTCTCAAATAATTTTTTACAGGGTCAGCAATGGAAACAAACATTTCCACTACACCAATGAATTTGGAGGATAACAGCAGCAGATTTTTTTTTTTTTTTTTGCAGAAGATGATGATGATAACAAAGTTATATTTATGAGGCAGCCTGAGGAAAGGGGCAAGCAGTCCCCAAGTTTAATGTCAGGATCTCACACTTCACAACATGTAAGTAACTCTGCATCAAGTGACAGTGCATTACAAAGTCAAGCTTGTAATGACATTGCACTTACTCTTATACAAGGAACAAAAACATGCACTTCTGCACCAGTATCCCAAACCGAGACTAATACTTTCAGGATGACGGCAAAAATTCAGAGGTAACATTGTGCACAGTGACACCTTTATAAAGGGGTGCCAGGCACAGGAATTTGTCACAATTACCCCAGGAAACAACTAAACCATTGGCTGCCCAGCAACAACTGTGCTGTGATACTTTTAGGTTTCATAACACTGGCACAGGGAATCATCTAGAAATGGGTGTAGTCCTCCATGGTATACGTGAAGATTTCCAGCACTACAAGTAAGTGACACAGAGTACAGAGAATGCCATGATTACACTGATATGGAGTATTGGGGCACACCAAGCATCCATGGCTGCCTCCATTTATACAATAGTTAGGACTTTCTGAACTCAAATAAACGTCAGTTTTGGAAGAGGAAGAGGATGGGGTATTGTCCAGACATGAGGGCAGAGCAGATGAGACTACAAGTGCTTCTCAATAAACTACTGTGATTAGTAACATGAAGCAAGCATAACAGATTTTATGCAGACCATGTCACAGTTCATTTGTACATAACACAACCTCTCATTTGAAGTCCTGATTACGGTCCCGCAACATGGTCAGATCAGTGTATCTGACAATCCAGCTCTCATAGCAGCCTTTTTTTAAATCACTTAGACCATCATATAGCCTTTCTTCAGGACACTTTGACCTAATAAGATTCAAATATGGCATTTATGTTACTTACAATGTGGCCTTCACACATATATGTCAATGTTTCACTTTAAGGGGAATAAATTATTAAAATATTAAAAAAGGGGAAATTGGGATACTTTTTTATTTTTTTAATTATTAATCAATTAGAACAATTAGGATACTTTTCAACTGTATACATTTCATTCCTGTAATGATATTGCTTAAAACCTCTTGACACTGTAGACAGAAAGACTGCAGTGATTAATACCATTAATACTTTATGCAATACCATTGTTACACCTGGCAATTACCTACAACTTATAATAGTACTACACAAGTGTTCAGGGATCACTAATAAGAAAATTAAAGATGAAATTGAGTGTCCCACCATGTAAGCAAACACTGCTGCCACTTCACCCACACCATTGCATAAATTATGATGAATTTTTGTCTCTGAGGCTACAAATTATTATGCATGACAAAATGAAATAATCTGATGTGCAGCACCTTAACAGATAATGAGAAACAGTTTAAACTGTGATTATTTCTTATATGTTACAACATCAATGAACAGGAGTCAGTAAGCACTCAGGCATGACTATTACTAACAATAATAGGGATATCTTTTCTAAAATAAAAAATTGTTATTTAAAGACAAGAAGGAACGTCTGATGAGCACTAACAGTAGGCCATGCTCCACACAGAATAACCCACAGATATCAATGCATGCATCAGTTATACTTTATGTGTTTTTTTATAAGAAAAGAAATATTAACTTCAATTTCATGGTCCATAGTTTTGGACTATATGCTGCCTCTTTACTTGCAAAGCCATATGCTATGCACAAACCTGTCACAAGGGGTCCCTTACTACTGCTGCGAACTGGTCAGCATTAGTCATAGTAGAACTGGAAGTTGGAGCTTCAGTGACAGCATGGGTCACTGTACCACAACACCTGTGCATGATCATGTCATAGAGAATGCAACGTGCAGTAAATATCCTGCATGCAGTAGCCGCATCATACTGAAGGGCACCCCCAGACTCATCCAGGCACCTAAAATTACTGTTCAAGAGGCCAAAGGACCCTCTCAGTGGCAATTGTGACTCAGATATGGCTGTGTTGTAATGCGCTTCAGCAGCTCCACTTGGATTTCTCAGTGGTGTCATGACCCATTTCTCCAACGGATACTCATCATCATCACCATCACCATCAACCCATTTTTCCCATTTTCTATATGAGGTCAAGTGTCATGTCAGCTGTTGCCATCTCTATCTGTTTAATGCCACTCTCCCACAGTCACAGGTCTTCTCTTTAATCCATCCACCTCTTTGTAGGATGCCCTTGATTCCTCTTGCCTTCTTCCTGTCTATCCCAAATCTTTTTTACCAGATTGTATTCTACTTTTCTGTAAATCTGCCTAAACCATCATAATCTGTTCTGTTACACTTTTCTGCAATGGTAGCTATTTTGTCTTCTGCTCTTATGTTCTCATTTCTTAGTATGTATCACAGTGTGCATCCTACCACCCATCTCAGGCAATTCATCTTCATCACCTCTAGCTACCACAACCACCCTGAATTTACTGCCCAGGTTTCTGTACCCCACAGTAGTACTGGTTGCCCCACTATTTTATACACCTTATTTTTCAGCTTCTTTGGTGTTCTTCTGTCATACACTACATCTGACACTCTGCCATTGGGCTACAGCCCCTCTGATTCTTGATTTGACCTCCTCATTCAAATTTCGCTTTTCCTCAACCACCTCTCACAGATACTTAAAGCTATTATCTTGTTCACACTGTTTCCCTTTTGCCTCATTTTTCATTTTTTTCTGATTTCCTCTAGTTTGTGTCATTACAACTGTCTTATCTGTACTCAGTTAAATCCCATGTGCCTTCAGTTTTGCATTCCATTAGTGATGTCCTCACAATGGGCTAGTAATCAAGGAGCCTGAATCCTCATCACACTGGATGTAGACCTCTCTGCATCAAGCACAATTTCACTTAACAGCACGCAGGGAACACACTCAGTCCAGGGGCTAGTTCCTCTCTATATCTGTCCAGACACCCACTAACACTCCCCACTGGCACATGTCAGAGTTGAGTCCTTAGCTGGGGTTCCAAGCTAAGTCCTCCTGCACACTTACTGTGAAACCAGTGCTTTGTGCCCCTGCTCCAAGCAGCTGACACACACACTCTTTGATATTTGATTTGTACACATACACACACAAATGCACACACACACACACACACACACACACACACACACACACACACACACACACACACACACACACACACACACACACTCAACTGGGAAAGGCTGGCACAGATTCACCTGCTGTGCCCCTTCTGCCCAGACTATAAGGTAGTTATCACTGCCAGCAGAATCCCTGCCAGCTACTTTATGGCTCTTACAAGGGTACCCAATTATACTGAGTGGAATAAATATTAATGCAAATGGTAATGCTGACAAAACAGCAAAGCTTTCAGGAGTGGCCACAGTTATTACCAAATAATTAAATGCAAATACTCTCAAAGCTTAAATATTTTCTAAAAAGGAACAGCCACAATGAAAAGTTTAAATATATTTAATAATAAATAATATAAGAACAAGAAAATACTAATTATCTATTCACAGTAAACACCACAGTTTCAGTCACAGAAAATATTAAAAATAACACTGAAGGAAAGTTTCAGACAGTCATAGAAAAACAGTATTTAGCAACTCTAACTATCTATTCTGGATTGACTAAAATAATTACTGTTCCTACTTACTGAATACAGCAAGGCAAGATGGGTAAGTGATCCTTGTTGTCAGATCCAAGGCAGAATACAGAATGCTGCTAAGACATCACTCTCCTGTAATATTAAAACATTGTTTCTGTACAGAATGACATCACACACATCTGGTCATCTGACTCTGTTTTCCACACTATCCTCTATCACTAGAAGCTACCAGGGTTTTAGCACCTATGTGTTGCCATATAACAGATAAATCTTTGCTCAGATGTGGTGCAGCTGCTGGAAGTCATACAACCATAAAACCAATCCATTCATCCTACAGGAGTTACCAACTATTCTCTACCATAAACATGGCATCTCTGGCTCCATTCAGAACTGTGGGATAATATCTTTATGGCTTAACCATAAAGTAATTTAATTTCAAGAATATTTTGGAAAAGTCATGTGGATTATGATTAACTTCTTCACTTCCAGTATATGCTGTTACAATGTATACATTTAAACAGTTACAATGATGCATGTACATTTCTTTTCCTTCCAGCAGGACACACTGTTGTTACATTTTGACACAAGCAAATCTCACAAAATACATTTTCAGCACATGCATCTGTACAAATCAATTTGATATGCAAATGACATATAATTATTTACAAAACTTCAGCTAGCTGTGATGGCATATGTCACAAATCTGCTCACCTCTGCTCTTGCAGTCACTCTGTCCAAGAGAACATTATTTCTCCTGGCATGGATGGCAGTGCCTTTTACTGTCACACCTCTCCTCCCTTAAAAGACCTAAGCTAGTTTTTCAAGTGCCCCTTAAGAGCTATTGCTTGAGAGTAATGGCCCTATCTGGTAATACATTATCCCATACCCTGTCTTGAGATGCTATCTGCATTGGCATTACTGACCCCACTACAGTGCTACACTTTCATATCATATGCCTGCAACCCTAGGCTCCAACAGAGTAACTTGGCATTTTGCTGGCTAGCTTGCTGTAAGCCATAGATGCCCCTCATACTCCTTCTGTCTCCTACTACAGATACTTAGACCAAGTTCTCCCTATCATGGTAAGGTTTCATCATGCCCCCAGCTTAGCAGTCCTACCATATAGTTAACATCACTGACCTTCCTTACTACTTTGAAGGGTCCCTCCCAAGATGTCTGTAGCTTATTGTGTTTGACAGGAATGAGTACCATAACCTGCTGCCCCATAGCATACTCTCTGGCTCAAGCATTCCTATCATACCAGACCTTTTTCTGGTGTGGGTCTCCTGCCAGGTTCTCCTGGGCCAAGCCCATGAGTTCCCTGAGCCTTGTCCTGAGGTTTAGGACATATGCCACAACAGTCTCCTTGTGGGATTTACACTCACCCTATGCCAATACAGCAACTCAAAAGGTGAAAAACCTGTGGATTCACATGGTAGCTCTCAGTAAGCAAACAGCAGATGGAGTAAATATTTGTCCCACTCTCTTAAACTGGTCTGCAAATGCCAGTAGGATGGTCTTTAGTGTAGAGTTCAACCTTTCCACAAGAACATTAGTCTGGGGATGGTAGGGGGTGGTCTTTAGGTGTTTCACCCCACAATACTTCCACAGACAAATCAGCAGGTCTGACATGAAATTGGCACCTCTGTCAGTCACTATTTCTATCAGGAAACCTATCCTGCTGAAAATCTCTAACAAAGCATTTGCCACTGTTTCTGTTTCAACAGAGGACAGAGCCACTGTCGCAGGGTATCTATCAGCATAATCTACTACCACTAGGATATACTTCTTCCATGTGAAACTTGGGGTACTCAGAGGCCCCACAATATCCATAGATGCCCTCTGAAATGGCTCCTCAATCACAGGCAAAGGCATTAAAGGAGGTTTGACCTTGTCTCCTGCCTTACCTATTTTTTGGCAGTGTTCACAGTTCCTGCAGTACCCGGTTACCTCCCATCCAATCCCAGGCCAATAAAAGTTATGCATAATATGTCTCTTGGTATGCTTTATGCCCATATGACCTGCAAAAGGAATGTCATGGGCTATGATTAGAAGTGCCAGATGGCAGGCTGTAGGTGCTACCAACTGTTGTATTACCTCACCCTCTAGCACTCCTTCCAGGGTTCACTGTCTATGCAGTAACCCTTTGATCCAGTATACAGACTCCCCTTTTCCTTGAGAATAAGAGGCCTCCCTAGCTACCTCCCTCAAGCCTCTTAGTGTAGAATCTGAGTGCTGAGCCTGTCTCAGCTCTACTTTTGTGACTCTTCCCAGTTCCCCTTCCACAGAAAGTCTGGTATTCTCTGAAAGTGGTGCCTCACTGTCAGCCTGGGTACTACCATTCACCTCTGCCCTTGCAGTTGCTCTGTCCAAGAGAACATCAGTACCTGCCAGCAGCTGTGGCTCACCTTTAGGATCACTGCTACAGGATAGTTACATCCCTGAAATAGCCAAACCACCAGCCCTGGCTACAGGTGTGGGATCTGTCTGTCTAGGTCTCCCCCAAGCAACCAGACCCACATGCCTGTCTCCAAGCCTGACTGCATGTAACTGTATACACACAAGGTACTGCATCATCAGAATCATTCCCTATCAAGATCTCTACAGGGATATCCTCAAACACACCTACTTGCTTGCTTCCTTGTCCACCCTCCCAGTCAATGTGAACCCTGGCCAAAGGCATTTAAAACAGGGTGCCTCCTAAAACTCTAACTAGAGTGGACTAACAAAGCAAGTATTGCTCCTGTTTAACCACTGCAGGCTTCACAATGCTTATGTCAGAGGCTGTGTGTCTCATAGCAATGACCCGTTTTCCATCCAATAAGATAGAATACAACCTCTTGTGATAGTTTGGTACCCCTGTTGTCTCCATACAACTTACCACAGCCATACTGTTATTCCCACTTTCTGGCTCACCCACCTTCTGTTCCCCACTTTGCCTCCATGCACATCTATATGCTACATGGCCCCACAGGCAGCAGTTAAAACTTTTAACTCTTGATCCTGGCCATGTAGGCTGCCCATCATGGGTTCTCTAATATCCATGTGCAGCACTGGGTATCCCTTTCCTCTGCAGTGATGCTCTGCTTGCTAAGTAGAGATCTCCTTCCTTCCCTAGCTCATCTGCAGAGTTACAGTCTCAGTCTGCCAACCAGATTCTCATGTCCTCAGACAAAGTGCTAAGGGCTTGTTCCCTCACCAAAATGTTGGCTAGCCTTCAAAAGGGATGACCTGACACCCACTCATCCAGCTATGAAAATAAGTGTTTATCTCAGCAATATAATCATACTCACTTTCATCTGCCTTGCATCTATGCTCACAAAACTTTTTTCTGTAAGCTTCGGGTGTAAACTTAAAGTATTCAAGTAAACATTTTCTGATTTTGTCATAGTTTACACAATCAAATTCAGACAATTTAAAAACAGCAGTTACAGCTTTACCATGGAGTGAGGGGGTCAGAAACTGTACGCAGAGCCCTTGGTCAATAATACACAATTTACATAATCTTTCAAATATATGAATAAAACTACCAAATTATCACCCTCTGTAAATTGTAGAAGTAATTAAATGACATTTTGTGCTTCTGGGGTTCAGTTATTCCTTTCCCCATTACCTCCTTGACCTTGGCAAAAAGTCAGCATCTCCCTCTCATGTTGATGCTCTTGTCCTTTTCTTCAGCCACCAAATGCAGCAGTCTCTCCGCTGACTTTAACTTCAAATGTTTGGCCTCCAGTTCAAGTCTCTTTAACTCCAAACAGATTTTTAAGGAAAACTGTCCTGTTTCTGAGGGCTACAAATTCCCATCATCAGACTGGTTATTCTCTTGTATGCTGGTCTGAGCTGTGACTAAGGCTGAAATCATTTCCTCTTTAGTCAGGTTGGCATATCCCAATCCTTTGGCTTCACACACCTTGGCCAATTGGTTCTTAGTCAGCTTGCCATAATCATCTTCTGACAGCTTTGCCTTCTTTCCTGACTAAACAAAACTAACAAAAAATAATTAAATAAAACTGGTGTGAAATGAAGCTCTGATTGTTCATCTTGTGGCTGTTTGAGAGTATACATTTAGTGACAACTACTTACAGGCTACAGAAGTTCAATATCCACACCACTCCTCACCAGTATGTGAAGTCCCCACTCTGGGCTAGTAATCAAGGAGCCTGAATCCTCAGCAATGATACTGAAGAGGGATTTTTCACTTGGAATAGAAATGGACATACTTAGTATTTCCAGATGCAGAACTCTCTGCATCAAGCACAATTTCCCTTAAGAGCACCCAGGGAACATGCTTTGTCCAGGGACCTGTTTCTCTCTATATCTATCCAGACCCCCATAAGACCCCCCCAGTGGCACCGCTCAGAGTTGTGTCCTTAGCTGGGGTTCCAAGCTAAGTTCACCCACCCCCCTCTCTGTAAAACTAGTGCTTTGTGTCCCTGCTCCAAGCAGCTGATACACACACTCTTTGAGATTTGATTTGCACACACACACACACACACACACACACACACACACACACACACACACACACACACACACACACACACACACACGCACTCACATGCACGCACACACACACACACACACACACACACACACACACACACACACACACACACACACACACACACACACACACACACAATGGAAAGGCTGGCACAGATTCACCTGTTGTACCCCCATCTGTGCAGACTAAAAGGTAATTAACACTGGCAACATAACCCCTGCCATTTACTGTAAGCCTCTTACAAGGGTACTCAATTATACTGAGTGAAATTAATATTAATACAAACGGTAGTGTTCACCAAACAGCAAGGCTTTCAGGAGTGGCCAGAGTCATCCCCAAATAAATATATGCAAATACTCACAAAGTTGAATATTTTCTAAAAAGGACCAGCCACAATGAGAAGTTTAAATATATTTAATAATAAATAATAAAAGAACAAGAAAATACTAAATATCTATTCACAATAAACACAAGCATTTCAGTCATAGGGAATATTAAAAATAACACCTATGGAAAGTTTCACACGGTTATAGAAAACATCACACACATCTGGTCATCTGACTCTGTTTCCCACACTATCTCCCTTCATTAGACGCTACCAGGTTTTAGCACCTATGTGCTAAAATACACACAGATAGAGCATTGCTCAGATATGGTGCATCTGCTGGTAGTCATAAAACCATAAAATCATTTCACTCATCCTACAGGATCTACCAACTATTCTCTACCACAGACATTGCGTCTCTGGCTACATTCGGAACTGTGGGATAACATCTTTAGGGCTCGAACCATAAAGTCATTTAATTTCAATAATATTTTGCAAAGTCATGTGGATTAAGATTAACCTCTTCACTTCCAGTATATGCTGTTACAATGTATACATTTAAATAGCTTCAATGATGCACGTACATTTTTTTGCATTCCAGCAGAGCATACTGTTGACATATTTTAACAGAAGTAAACCTCTCAAATACATTTTTATTTTCAGCACAAGCATCTGTACAAATCAGTATGATATGCAAATGACAGAATTATTTACAAAATTACAATCAGCTGTGCTGACATATGTTACAAATCCACTGCCCTATTTCTCCTGGCATGACTGACACTGCCTCCTATCGTCACACCTTTCTCCTGTCCTCTGCTGAAGTTTGCCTGTATTGAAACATCATCTGCATACAGCAACTTTGTTGATCAGTTCCTTCAGACTTGTTTGCTAACATTGTCCATCACCATTATGAACAACAGTGGGCTCAGAACTGAAATCCAGTGCACAACCCACTCTCACTTGAAACCTCTCTGTAAGACTGAACACTGTTCATACTTGAGTCAGTGGGTCCTTGCACATAACCTGCACTAATTCTACCAATGTCTGTGGGACTTTGAATCACTTTAGGATTGCCCAAATCATCTTTCTTGGGACCTTGTCATATGATTGCATCACCTAAAAGAAAAACAAAACAGAGAGAAAATGGGGGAAGACAAAACAAAGAAAAAGTGGCTTATTAATCATCAATACATTTAACCATGAATAACTTCTTAAATAAAATAGAAAAAAATATTTTCCAGTTACCAAAAGGATGGCCAGGTGGCATCCTACCATTGCTGGAAGAGGTGGTAGAATGATCTAGTGTGCCAGATATGAGAATCATGTTCACTGCCAGAATGCTGGGCAGAGATGTTGTGAATGCACTTACCTGCATCACACAGTACCTGGCAGTTGATGGAATACTAGGTCTTCATATCGTGGTATGTCTCCCCCATGGACAAGATGGGGCCCAAATTGCGACATACATGCAATCTATTGCACTGAGTACCTCAGGGAAATGTGCTACCCTATAAAAGGCACTCACAGTCCTGGTTGAGTCATGAAGTCACACTGGGAAATAAATGCACTGATCCACATGTGCCAAGAGTACATTCAGGAACTGAAGAGTATCCTCAAGGCAGTAGCTTGTGAGATACCTAATATGTCCCCAGTCTGTCTCTGGAAGGTTCCAGAGGGAAGTGTAGTGAAGATTATATAGGACTATACATACATTTGCATCCACAGAGGAAAAGGCAACACATCCCCTGTACCCCTGTGAAAGGCCAAACATACTCACTAAGACCCTCACAATATCCCTATCTACTCTGAACATGTAAAGTATATCATGATTGTCAATATTATGTGTCATTCCCTGCTTTTATAGGTTCACAGGTTAGTAGGTAAGTACTAGGCCAGCAGCCCTCGTGGGTCATTTTAAGCTTAGCCAGTGTCCCTTTTTGTGCTCTAACCCATTTGGTTATAGATTGTCCCTACCCATCCCATGGTCAATAATTATATATCACCTCTAACGAGAATAACTGAGATCATGCCATAGATCATTTGAGAGGACCCATGCATGTGATAAAGCATTTAGCAGCTGACATTAGTACTACAGAGGGAAGTCCTGGGGTAAATGTTATTTTTCATCCATAGATCCAAGTTGCTCTTGTATATGGACAGGGATGGACTTTATTTTATGTGGATGGGGAGTCTGTTCCAGAGCAGCTGTGTCCTCTGGCAGATATTCTTTTCCATCCAAACCATTCTGTTGATGTTGCAGGACATGTTTAGATTCCTAGATTAAGTATTTCTAATGCCATTTGACTTGCTGATGTTCAGTAACACCATCAGTATTGGGTATTTGTCTCCACCTTTTGGCTGGTGAGAATCACTGGGTGCAAGCAGGTTTGGCTCAGCCAAGGCAAACAGCTCATTCTGAGAAATAGCTAGACAAACAGCAAGTGACAGCATCATAGCAGATTGCAAAGTTGATAGAACAGGTCTGGTTCTACCTTTTATAATGAATCCAGAGACAGTATGGAAACATGCAAAAAATTGGCCATGAATTGCAAATAAGTGGGAGAAATTCTTGTTAGCATGTGCCATTTTATATGATTTCTCATTTGCATTTCAATAATACTTCATTTGCTTAAAGTTATCGTTGGCCATCACTCTTCAGCATATGGAGATTGTAAGAGTCAGGACTTTGCTGTGGAAATGTGTGGACAATGTAAATGGCTTTTATGTATTTGTGTTATGACCATGAATACCATCCTCTGTCTCGCTCTCTCTCACTTTCACAGTTACTTACAGTCTCTCACTCACTCTTACAAATATAGAGATGTGTACACAATACAGCCACATACACAGAAACACACCCATGCATTTCTTTCTATATATTTTCTATAATGTAAAATATACATTGTGGCTTCTTCTTCTGTCTGAGCTTCATGGCAGCTTAATATGCTGCTGTGAAGTAGCAGCCTGTTTTTTTTTTTGCATTGTTATTACCTGTACATTGCCATCCTTCTGGACAATGTTCATTCTCCAATCAGAGTGAAATGTACACATTGCCCATTCTCCAGTCATAGTTAAAGACATGGCAGCACAACTCATGTTGCACAGACGAGGTCAGCTGCACCACTCTTCCTTTAAGTCATGCACATATTCATGGACATTCACAGTATTGCTATATCCACTTAACTATGAATAATTCATTAGAGAAGTATGAGCAAATCCTCAGCTGATCACCCTACAGCCTGTTATAGTTTATAGTGCATGCACCAAGCAGATGATGCACAGTGACACTCCCACCTACAGAGACACAAATGTACACACACATAAACACATGCACGTGAACATGCACACACTGACACACACGTGTGCACACACACACACACACACACACACACACACACACACACACACACACACACACACACACACACACACACACACACACACACACACACACACACACACACACACATACACACATGCACACAAATATACACATTCATACATGCAAACTGCATACTGCACTTACTCAAGAAACCATTTGGCAGGGGAGGTTGGTAAGAACAGATCTGACATAGATCACAGTTCTGCTGTAATCAGACTCCTTTGCCCAAGAGTAGAAATCACACACAGATATACACTCATACACCCCATATTGAGAGCGAAAGAGAGAGAGAGAGAGAGAGAGAGAGACACTCACACACACACACACACACACACACACACACACACACACACACACACAAACACACGCACACTGCACCGTGCATACTCAAGCAACTATTTGACAAGGGAGTCTAGTTAGACTGGTGATGCTATCGATTACAGCTCTGCTGTCATAAGCCTCTCCTTTCCAAGAGTTGAAACCACACACAGACCTGCAGTTATACATCCTGCAGAGACACATTCAGACACATGTGCGCACGCCCATGCACATACTCACAAAAATGTTCAGACACTTGCATGCAGACATACATGCAGTGCCTGCACACTCTGCATCCCCACCCATAACTGCCACAGGTCAAGTCAAGCTGTGGTTATTCACCACACACAGATACATATGTATATATATATATATATATATATATATATATATATATATATATATATATATATATATATATACACACACACACACAATAAGCAACCATGTATATACACTCACAGAAGCCAGTTGCACACTCCTTTTCACACACACAGACATGCATTCACATGGCCTCTCATACACAAACATTGCACTATACTACTTATAGCTCAACAACATGAGCAGGGTGAAGATACTTCACTTCAACCAATGCAAACTTTGTTGCACTGAAATCCATAGGTGCACACAGCTAAATTGCTGACTACACCTCTGCATTTTATGCACTGCTCTACACAGAAACTATCTATTACATATGCATATGAATTGTCATACTAGGCAATTTACCTTGCAGAATAGTTCACCAGAAAGCTGATGGACTTATTAGCATATGGACAATTTCCAGCTATCTAATCTCCATGCGGCAGCAAACTTCTCACCACTCATTAGGGCAAGGCTGCATTACCGAACAGTGAGAAGGACTATGAATCAAGACAGCCTTGCTTGGTATGCAAATCATGGTGCACATCTTTGTGTACAAGGTAAGTAATCCAGATTTCAATTATTCCTAAAAATTGGAGTTATACTGCTGTAAGAATGGACTGAGTAGGTCAATTTGTTATTGAAGCTTATAGCATTCAGATGGTCAATAGTGAGTGCACATTTTTTTGGTTTGTTGGATGACTGCTATGTGTTCATCCTGTCTTTTGTTTCATTATCACTTGATTGTTCTGTTTTAAAAGGTTGTAAATAAAATGTAGAATATATTGTTTCCTGATCTGATTAGGACTGCAGAGTTTGTGAGATGCTGGTTTGAAATTTGTTTTAAGTTGATGTTTTTGGTTTGTGTTTAATATTTAAATGTGGCATCAGTCTTTGAGTAGTGTTAAAGTCATCTAGATGATAGAAGTTTTTATTTGGTTTCAACAGATAAGTTGTTTCCTGATAGTGAGAGTGTTAGAGATGTGGTTGTTCATTGATTACTAGAAAGTAAAATGAAATTTATTTAATTCTATTTTACCCATAAAATAATATTCAGTACACCTTGTCGAGCCTTAACTACAGTGCTATCATATGCGTCATACTGAGAAATCCAGGCTTCAAACCAGCACTTAATGAAACTAGATTAGACTGACTAAAATGTGTGGCAATGCACCAAGTAGTTGCTTGACACAACAATAGCATAATTTGCTCCTTAAAACTAAGTTAACAATCCATGTATCAACTCTCAAAATACATTGTAAACCTAAATTAAAAAAAAAATTACTACTTGTTCCATATGCACTTCCACCAAAAAATACTCACACCTCACCAGTGAATAACTATCATATCAAAATGTACCCAGCTATTTTTATTTTTAATTTTTTGCTTTGGTAGTCTTGAGTAACTCAGCATTGTATCTCACACACCTGAAATTTCACCTACTTTACCCACCTGTTACAGATCCTAGATATTCACCTAACTTTTATAACCCCTTTCTCTACATCTTGCGGTGATTATCTATTCATTGTTTTTAAAGGTACTATAAAGTACTTTATTCATCTCTTCCCCTCATTCATCAGATCTACCATGCCCACCTTAGAATCCTCCAGAATGTACCTGACCCATATCCAGGGCAGTTTAGGAAATCAAGGATGTTGGTGCATCATTACACTGCTGCTGAGAAGCAGCCCTTACCTGCTACCTCCCTGCAGCCTTGAGAGTTTCAATATGACTCCTTTCAGGATGTGCATGCATGCATAACATCCCAAATGGCACAAGTGTTGCAGAATGGAACTCACCAGACTCTCCATCTGCTATTGCAGAGAGACAGGTTGCTTCCCTTCCTCAAGGATTGATGTGCTTGTGTAAGCCACTCACTCTCAGCCTCTCCCTCCAGGCCCTTCAACACTTGTGATGCTAATCAAAAATGGTCATCAGAGGATAGTCAAGGCTTTATCCCTCTGAGCCACAGAGGCTCATTTAAGGCATCATAAAGTGTTGGACCATTATCTGTCTGCATGTAAACAAGTTTAATGAATGCAATTTCTTCTGTGTAATTCTTTCTGATGTTATACACAGTTTATAGTTTTTAATTTACTATTTACTAGTATTACTGCACTTATTGTTGAAATGTCTGTATTAGTAAAATGTGACATTCTATTTGTAATCTGTAATAACCATGTATGGTCTGCTCAACCGATGCACCCTGAACGTGTTATATCACAGCTTCTTGCGGCCTCTCTCATCATTAGTCCCTTCTGAAAATGAACCTTGCCCAGTAGGGCACCTGGGTTAGCAAAACAAAGATAGAAAGATAGATGAAATAAATGATAGCTAGAAAGATCAGTCAATAGATAGGCAGACATATAGTAAACAAGCAAACAGATAAATACATGCTAATAAAGTCCTTGCTCAATTAAAACTATGTTACATGATCATCCCTTTTCTCCTGCTACTCGCAGGGCCATTGCTAAAATATTTTAATACCCACACCTGAATATGGCCTTCCTTTTCTCAGTGTGCATTCACCCTACAATACCCACAGAATATAGTCTGATGAGTATAAAATCTGCAGATTCATTCTATTAGGAGACCGCCAGATACACCATCATAATTTGCTAAAAAATTCCAAATGGTTTTAGTGTCTCATATGGCCTGTTTTCTTCTAAGTACTCTAATTTACAAGGAGCTAAAACATAGTTACTCTCCCCCCTTTAAGACTGAAACTACCTTTGCAAGACAACCCGTATGTACTCCGAAGTACACAGGACAGCAGTTTCACTTTAGTATACTCTCCAGTTAAAACTGCTGTCGGGAGAGATCCTTCTTTAGACTGGGACCTGTTATCTGGAACCACCTACCTACACACATCATCAAACTAGAAATCATTAAAAGCTTCAAAGATGCACTTAAAGTACATCTCTTTACCAAATCTACCTGTGACTACTACCAGGACAATGGTTAGGTAACTTACCATCCCATATCATGAATATTAGAATGCATTTATTAAGTTTTTCTTAGCCTATTACTGTGGCATCTTGTGATAAACTGAGATGCTGCCAGTCCAGCTAACTAGAATTTTGTAAATAATTGCCACTTGAAAATAGTAATATGATTTATACAGAAATGTGGCACTGCCAGTCCAGCTAGCTAGATGTTTGTAAATAATCCTATGCCATTTGTGAATAGTAATATGATTTGCATGCTTGTCCTAAAAATGTAAGAAAATTGTATGTTCTGTACTGAGCTTCAGGAATGTAACCACAGTGTACCCTGCTGGAAAAGAGCCGAAAAGTGTATAAACTATATGCCTATGCAAATGTATGTTTTGATAGTAAGAAGCTGGAACATACAGAGTTAACTTGCAAACCCACAAGAAAATAATCTGAAATTAAACCCACGGTGGTGGTGCTGCGGTAGCGTTGTCGCCTCACAGTAAGACACTGTCCAGTTCGATTCTCAGATAGAGCGTCTTCTGCGTGGAGACATGCGTGAATGGGTATACCTTCGTTGAAGGTTGTGCATCAGGCCTGGCAAGCCGGTACGTATAAATCAACTGCCATACATTAGCAGACCGGAGTTCCGCTGTGGTGACCCCTAACTGGGAAAAGCCAAAAGACAGACATTTACAATTGTGTTATCAATCAGTTTCAGCAAGAAGACAGAATGTCTACAGCTAGAGCATATTTCCATTATCTTAATACAGAAATAATTACTAGGTTTAAAATGTAAAAGTGTTAATTGTTTTATGACTTCCAGTTTCAGGCAAACTTCTAAGGGATAAATGTCAGTTTCAAAGAGATAAGTATTTTTCACAAAGACATGTTAAATTCTGTTGGTATCTGTTAAGCCTGGGAACTAGAGGTAGGTGTCAAATAGTGATGTCATCTAGCTAAGCCAGCAGTAATGTGTATTCTTAATTTAAGAACTATCTCAGAGAGAAAGTCTGTGCATTTTGTATCTTGTCTTGGAACTGTAAACATCCATTCAGCACTTCTTGCCTTGTTCTGTAAGTAAGACCTATATCATAGTATCTCTCTTAGAGATAGATAGGAACTTAGTAAGATTAGTTTAGATGTTTTCTGTATTTATGTGAGACTGTCCTGCAATGATGTTTTAAAATATTTCATGTGATTCTGAACTCTGTTGTCACTGTATTGAGTTATTGAGTATTGTCTTGTTCTTTTATTATTTATTATTGATTATATTTAAACCTTTTAATTGTGACTGGGTTTGTTTAGAGATGTTTAAGCTCTGTGAGTACTTGCATATGTATTTGGTGATACTGTACAGGCCACTCTTAAATAGCCTTAAAGTCTTCAACACACTTACCATTTGGATAATAGTAATTTTACACAGGAGACTTGGTCACCCTTTGTGAAGGGCCTTATAGTAGCTGATAATAGTGGTTGGTGGCAACTGGTACTACCCTATAGTCTGGGTAGAAGGGGGCATAGCTAGTGAACCTGTGCCAGCCTTCCTCAGGAGTGTATGTGTGTTTATATAGAAATCAAATCTCAAAGTGTGAGTGTGTGTGTGTGTGTTCAGGGACACAAAGCAATGGTTGGACAGAGAGGGTGCTGGAAGTTTTGGCTTGACCACTTGGCTGAGATCCTATAGCTGTGCAGTGGGCAGTCTTATTGGGGACCTGGAGAAAGTGGGGGAAACCAGCCTCAGACTGACTGTGATCTTTGTGTGTTCTTAAGGGAAATTATACTTTACTGTCTGTGTATTTGTCATCCTCCCAATGTGCATGTCCCTCATTGGTGTTAGTAATGAGGATTGTGGCTCCTAGATTACTGGGCCAGTGCAGGGGCACCATATATTAATTGCTTGGCAGTGGTGGGAGAGCCACATCACATATTAATTGGCTTGTAGTGGTGTGGATGTTGAATTCCTGTAGCTTGTGTACAGTGATCACTAAAGGTGTGTTTGTACTCTAAATTATCCAGGCAGTGAACATTTAGGGTTCATATCACAAATGTTATATGTATTTTTTTTGTTAGCTTAGTTAGTCAGGGAGAGCAGGCAAGCATTTCAGCAGAGGAGTATGGCAAGCTGACAAGTAACCCGTTGGCTGAGATGTGCCAGGCTAAAGGACTGGTGCATGAAACCCTGACTAAAGCAGACATGATTGCAGCTTTAGTCACAGCTGCATCAGAGAATAGCAACCAGGAGGACGATCAGACTGGCCATGGAGATGTACAGCTCAACCTTTCCACAGAGGACTTAAAAATCCATCTGGAGTTAAAGAGACTTGAGCTAGAGGCCAAGCATTTGGAAATAGAGGCAGCAGAGAGACTGAGTCATCTAGGGATTGAGGAAAATGAGAAACTACTATGCCTGGAAGCTGAGGAGAAGGAGATGCAGAGAGAACATGGAAAGGAGATGCTGACCCCACCAGAGTTATGGAGATAATGGGGAAGGGAGTAACTGAACCCTAGAAGCAACAAAGGTCAGTAAATTTTTTCCACAATTTACAGAGGGGGATAATTTTGATAGTTTCATTCATATGTTTGAGAGGGTATGTAAACAGTATAATGTCAACTAAGGTCTCTGGGTACACTTCCTGATCCCCTTACTCCATGGTAAAGCTGTAACTGTTCTGTCCAAATTTTCTGATAATGACTGTCTAAATTTTAATGTTGTAAAAAATTGTTTGCTAGAATTTTTTAAGTTAACACCTGAAGCTTATCGAAAAAAGTTTTGTGAGCATAGAAGCAAGGCAGATAAAAGTGCGTGTGAATATGTTGCTGAACTGACCATTTATTTTCATAGGTGGGTGAGTGGATTTCAGGTCACCACTTTTGAAGGGCTGGCAGACCTTTTGGTGAGGAAACAATCCCTTAGCACTTTGCCTGAGGACATGAAAATCTAGTTAGCTGATACAAAATGCCTTACTGTATATGAGTTGAGGAAGAAGGGAGCCCTATACCAAGCAAGCAGGGCATCCCTGCATAGAAAAGGGACACCCAGTGCTGCTCATGGGTATAAGGAACCAACAGAGGGCAGCCCAGAAAGCCCCAAAGAATCTGCCAGTAGCAGGGGAAGCCACTAATCCAGGTACACATTCAGGACCTAGGGTTAAATGTTTTAAATGCAACCAGTGGGGGTCATGTAGCATATAGATTTCCATGGAGGCAAGGTGGGGAACAAAAGGTGGGAGAGCCAGTAAGTGGGAATGACAAAATGACAACAGTAGGTTTTCTTGAGGTAACAAGGGTACCAGACTACCACAAGAGGTCATATCCTGTCATACTGAACGGCAAAGAGACCATCGCTAAGAAAGACACAGCCTCTGGCATAACCATTGTGAAGCCTGCAATGGTTATAGAGGAGCACTACTTCCCTGGGCAGTCTACTCCAGTCAGAACTTTAAGAGGGACCCCATTCCAAATACCCTTGGCTAGGGTTCATCTTGATTGGGAGGGTGTAAAAGGAAGCCAGCAAGTAGGTGTGCTTGAGGATATCCCTGCTGATGTCCTGATAAGGAATGATTTTTGATAATGCAGTACCATGTGTTCATGCAGTTACATGCAGTCAGGCTTGGAGACAAGCATGTGAGTTTGGTAGCCTGGGGGAGACCCAGACAAACCGCACATTTGCAGTCAGGACTGGTGAGGTGGTTACTTCAGGGAGGGAGCTACCCTGTAGCAATGAGACTGAAAGTGAGCCACAGCTGCCTGTGGGTACTGATGTTCCCTTGGATAGAGTGACTGCAAGGGCAGAGGTGAGTAGTAGTACCCAGGCTGACAGTGAGACACTGCTGTCAGAGGATACTAGGCTTCCTGTGGAAGGGGAGCTGGGGAGGGTTATAAAGACAGAGCTGAGACAGGCCCAGCTCTCAGACCCTACATTACAAGGCCTGAGAGAGGTAGGTAGTGAAGCACCTGATTTTCAAGGGAAAGGGGAATCTGTATACTGGGACAAAGGGTTACTGTATAGAGAGTGGACCCCTGAAGGAGAGCTAGAGGGTGAGAGAATACAGTAGTTGGTAGTGCCCAGAGCCTACCATTTGGCACTTCTAGCCATAGCCCATGATAGACCCTTTACAGATAATATGGGCATAAAACATACAAAGTGATGCATTATGCAGATTTTTTATTGGCCTGGAATTTCCAGAGATGAAACAGGGTATTTCAGGACCTGTGAGCAGTGCCAGAAGGTAGGCATGGCAGGAGACAAGGTGACAGCTCCTTTGATGCCTTTGCCTGTGATTGAGAAGCCATTTCAGAGGGTAGCTATGGATATTGTGGGGCCTCTGAGTACCCAAGTTCCACAGGGAAAAAATATATCCTAGTGGTAGCAGATTATGCTACAAGATACCCTGAATCAGTAGCTCTGTCCTCCATTGAGGCAGAAAAGGTGGCAAGTGCTTTGTTAGAATGTTTCAGCATGGTAGGTTTTCCAAAAGAAGTACAGACTGATAGAGGTGCCATTTTCATGTCAGACCTGCTGATTTGTTTGAGGAAGTACTGTGGGGTGAAGCACCTAAAGACCACCCCCTACCATCCCCAGACTAATGGTCTTGTTGAGACATTAAACTCTAAACTCAAGACCATGCTACAGGCATTTGCAGAACAGCTTAAGTGGGAGTGGGACAAATATTTGCCTCATCTGTTGTTTGCTTACAGAGAGGTTTTCCCATGAATCTATGTTTTTTCACCATTTGACTTGTATGGGCATAGGGTGAGGGGACGTCTAGATTTACTTTGAGATGAGTCGGATGGTGAGTGTGAATCCCACAAGGAGTCTTTTGTGGCAGATGTCCTAAACCGCAGGACAAGGCTCAGAGAACTCATGGGCTTGGCACAGGAGAACCTGGCAGACGCCCAACAGCAGAAAAAGGTCTGGTATGACAGGAATGTTTGAGCTAGAGAGTATGCTGTAAAGCAGCAGGTAATGGTTCTCATTCCTGTCAGACACAACAAGCTGCAGTCAGCTTGAGAGGGACCCTACAAGGTGGTAAGGAAGGTCAGTGATGTTAACTACATGGTAGAACTGCTAGGCAGGAGGCAGGGGCACACATTTTACCATGTTAGCATGATGAAACCTTAACCATGATAGGGAGGCCGTTGTGCTGAGTATTTGCAGTGATTGCAGAAATTGTCTGAGGGAGATCTGGTGACTGATCTCCTCAGTGAGGCTCCAACTGACACCAGAGTGGAAGGGGGTAGCAATGTCCCAGCAGCTATCTCCTACCCAGGTCGAAGAAATCCAAGCAGTGTTACAGGTGTTTGGGGACATGTTCACTGGGAAACTATGGCACACCCACCTGGTGCAGCACCATGAGGATACAGGACCCCAAAGGCCTATTAGGCAGGGCCCTTATAGGGTACCTGAGAGAGTCAAAAAACTCTCAGGGAGGAGATGCAGGAAATGTTGGAACTAGAGGTAATCCAGGAGTCCAGCAGTCCCTGGTTCTGCCCAGTGGTGCTGGTACCAAGGAAGGATAGCAGCACCAGGTTCTCTGTGGACTACAGGAAATTAAATAGTCACACAGAGTTAGATGCTTACCCCATGCCTAGGACAGATGAAGCCCTAGAGCATCTGGGTGGGGCTAAGTATCTTACCAACATTGATTTGGTTTTGATACTTTTCTCATTGGGAATTACAACCTTTAGACGGTAGCAGCACTTATTTTTCTTTATCTTTTTCAACATTGATCTTACCAAGGGTTACTGGCAGCTGCCCTTGATTCCCAGTGCTAAAGAGAGATCAGCCTTTGTGACTCCTTTTTGCTTGTATGAGTTCACAAAGATATGCTTTGGGATGAGAAATGTGCCAGCGACTTTCCAGAGGCTGGTCGATCATATCTTAGCTGGAGCAATTGATTTTGCCCTTGCTTACCTAGATGATATTGCCTTCTACAGTCATTCCTGGCAAGAGCACCTTCAGCATGTCATGGAGGTGCTGGACAGACTACAGAGGGCAGGGTTGACTATTAAGCCCAGTAAATGTCAGGTAGGTATGGCAGAGGTCTCTTACCTGGGACATAGAGTGGAGAGTGGTAAGATCAGGCCAGGACTGGCCAAAGAAGAAGCCATTCAGGCATGGCCTGTACCTGTTACCAAAAAGCAGGTGAGGGCATTTTTAGGGACAGCAGGGTACTACAGAAAGTTTGTCCCCAGATATAGTACCATAGCTGCTCCCTTCATAGACCTGACAAGTAAAAACAGGCCAGATAAGGTAGCATGGACCTCAGGATGTGAGCAGGCATTCCAGAAGCTTAAAAGAGCTTTGGGAGGATTCCCTGGGTTAGCCAGTCCACATTACAGGAAATAATTTGCTGTGCAGGTGGATGCTTCAAACCATGGGGTGAGGGCTGTACATAGCCAGATTTACTCAGAGGGAGAAGAACACCCAGTGGTTTATCTCAGTCATAGGCTCCAGCCCAGAGAGGAATGCTATGCAGCTGTAGAAAGAGAAATGTCTAGCCATAGTGTGAGCACTGCAGAAACTTCAGCCTTATCTGTATGGAAGGAAATTCACTGTAGTTACAGACCACAATCCCTTAGCATGGCTACATCCAGCCAGACAGCAAAATGCCAAGTTACTAAGGTGGAGCCCAGGATTGGAAGCATATGATATGTCAGTGCAGCACCACAGTGGGGTTACTAATGCCAATGCAGATGGGCTGTCAAGACAGGGAGTGGGGTAAGGTATTCCCAGATAGACTCAACCCTCTCAAGCAACATTTCTCAAGGGTCACTTGAAAAACTAGCTTGAGTTCTCAGGGGGGGGGAAGAAATCTAATAAACTGAGATCCTACCGGCCCAGCTAGCTGGAATTTTGCACATAATTGTATGTCGCTTGAAAATATGAATATGATTTATATAGAAATGCAACACTGTCAGCCAAGCTAGCTAGAATTTTGTAAATAATCCTATGTCATTTGTGAATAGTAATATAATTTGTGTCCTTGTCCTACAAATGTAAGAAAACTGCATGTTCTATACTGAGCTTTAAGAATGTAACCACAGTGTACCCTGCTGGAAAAGATCAGAAATGTGTATAAACCATATGCCTATGCAAATGTATGTTTTGATAGTAAGAATCTGGAGCATCCAGAGTTAACTTGCAAACCCTCACGAAAATAAGCTGAAATTGTTTATGATTGCATCTCTCAGTTTCAGCAAGAAGACAGAATGTCTACAGCTAGAGTTTCTTTCTATTATCTTAAGACAGAAATAATTACTAGGTTTAAAATGTAAAAGTGTTAATTGTTTTATGACTTCCAGTTTCAGGCAAGCTTCTAAGAGATAAATTTCAGCTTCTAAGAGATAATCATTTTTCACAGAGACATGTTAAATTCTGTTGGTATCTGTTTAGCCTGGGAACTAGAGGCAGGTGTCAAATAATGATGTCATCTAGGTAACCCAGCAGTAATGTGTATTATTAATTTAAGAACTATCTCAGAGAAAGTCTGTGCATTTTGTATCTTGTCTTGGAACTGTAAACATCCATTCAGCACTTCTTGCCTTGCTCTGTAAGTAAGACCTATATCATAGTATCTCTCTTAGAGATAGATAAGAACTTAGTAAGATTAGTTTAGATGTTTTCTGTATGTATGTGAGACTGTCCTGCAATGTTGTTTTAAAATATTTCCTGTGATTCTGAACTCTGTTGTCACTGTATTGAGTTATTGAGTATTGTTTTGTTCTTTTATTATTTATTATTAAATATATTTAAACATTTTAATTGTGGCTAGGTGTGTTTAGAGATATTTAAGCTCTTAGAGTACTTGTATATGTATTTGGTGATACTGTACGGGCCGCTCTTTAATAGCCTTAAAGTCTTGGACACACTTACTATTTGGATGATAGTAACATTACAAAGTAGAATTGGTCACCCTTTGTGAAGGGCCTTATAGCAGCTGATAAGAGTGGTTGGTGGCAGCTGGTGCTACCTTATAGTCTGGGCAGAAGGGGGCATAGCTAGTGCACCTGCGCCAGCCTTTCCAAGAAGTTTCTGTGCGTTTGTATATAAATCAAATCTCAAAGTGTGTGTGTGTGTATGTGTGTATGTGTGTGTGTGTGTGTGTGTGTGTGTGTGTGTGTGTGTGTGTGTGTGTGTGTGTGTCAGCTACTTGGACAGGGACACGAAGCATTGGTTGGACAAATAGAGTGCTGGAGGCTTTGGCTTTACCACTCGGCTGAGATTTAAACCCTTTAGCTGTGCCAGTGGGGAGTCTTATTGGGGATCGGGAGAAAGAGGGAGAAAGCAGCTCCAGACTGACTGTGATCTCTGTGTGCTCTTAAGGGAAATTGTACTTTACTGTGTCCTTGTCATCCTCCCAATGTGCACGTCAGGACTGAGGCTCCTTGATTACTGGGTCAGTGCAGGGGCATCACACTTATACATAAATATTTCACATGTATATAGGAGTTTATGTATTTTATACACACACACACACACACACACACACACACACAAAAAAATATATATATACATATACATATATAAATATATATATATATATATATATATATATATATATATATATATATATATATATATATAGGCTTGCACTGTGTCATGTGTACATCTTAGCTTGCATTTTGGATATATCTTTTTTAATGTACTCTGGCTCAGTCTTTTAATGTTATGCTATCTGAATTAATTCTTACTATATTCTGAATTTTGCTGTGCTCTAATTTTGTATATGGTATTGTTGCTTGCCTTTTTAGCTTGAGTAAAGGGTTAATAGAACAGTCAACTTACCTGGTAAACAAATATTAAATAAATAAATAATAACTAAAGTGTATGACTCGTACATCTTCATTAAATTCATTGTAGTTTTCATCTTTCCATTTCCAATTAACTGTAGCATTCCTCTATAAACAGATTATGTATTTTCCTTGAAGTTGCTAATCTGACATGAAACTCAATTTCCTAAATTCTGGGAATCAGTGGTTTCTTATTTTTTTACATAAATTCTACACATTTGATGAATTCTCTTTCAGTTTCACCTAGCAGTAATTCAAAAGTACTCCTTTCTGTGTCCTGCTGTACATAACTAATATTTCCAAAAAGCATACTGGAATCCCATTTCTAAGAACATTATAGTGCGGTTTCTCATGAGGGAAACATTCAAGGGCTGTTGTTGAACTGGAAAGTTATGATAAACAGGCTGGAACTGTATTTTGTCAGCAATCATATAAGGAAGTCTGGGGACATGAGCAGGTGTCATGATACCATAAAATAAAATAAAAACAGTAATTTCCTAACCTTTATAACTGCAAGCAGCTTACAGAAAAGGCTGTTATGGGATTTACTCCTCAGTGACGTTCAGGGCAATATTTCTCTTAAAAAGACATCTGTCAATATCAGAGGTTATTGAGCAAAAGTAAAAAAAAGGTTCAACTTCTGAGACCAGGAGACTGTACTGGATTATTATACCTGCGGTATACCTGAAAGTGAGACTTAGTCCAAAACTTAGTACTTGACTTAAGACACTTAGTCCAAAATGCAACATATTTGCTGATACAAGGCAAAATATGGTAACTAGGGCTAGAGATTTGGCTTTGTTATAAATTTAAAGATTACCACTCTATGGTTATATTTTATCTATATGGCAAATATGCACTATATGTACACTAAGGGTTCGTTGTGGATAAAATAACACATACTGACAATATGGTGTAGGGTGGTGATTTAACAACAGATCTTGATCCAACTCTCCATTTGGGAGTTTTTCACTAAGACAGGATAAAATCAAGGGCCTGACAGAAAAATACAGCTTCCTTCAACTGCATTCAATGATCTCCAGCCACAAAAAAATAAATAAAATAAAATGATATCAGCTAGTGCTGCAGGTCAGAGATTATTTGCTGATACACTGAGAAGAAGGACAGAGAAACAGGATTTGGATGGGATGATACAGCATGAGGCTTGGATCAATGTAAATCTTATTATGATTTATATATCTTCATGAGAAGACCTCCATGTGCCAGTATAACTTTTGGAATAAAGTAGCAGCTCCACACTAGAGTGATAAATTCCAGAAGGTAAGAGCTCTGGTTCACTTTATTATGGAGACAATGTATGATGTTTGTTTAAAGGCAGAAAGACCTTTGCAAACTACAATACAAATCATTCAGAAAAAGAAGGCATGTGCATGCACCGTGGTCAGACTTTGTGCTATATGATTTGCACCTAAATAAAAATCATAAGGTGTAAATGAGGTCAAGAAATATATATTTAAAAGAGGGTATATGCACACAGAAGTATTGAAACATTTAACTATATGTTTGGAGAAAATAAGTAACAAACTAGGACTGTGGAGTGAGGGCTGTGAAGGCAATGTGGAATGATTTGTATTAAATGGACTTTTAAATACATTGATATTCAAATGTTTGTAAAGAACAATAGATGTGAAAGATATATAGGATAATCAAACTACTGCTTTTTTTGCAGAGAAATGAGGAATTTTAAGTAAAACTATACTCGTCTAACATGTGAAGAATGTGGTCACAATATACAGAATTGTGATAAAATGCATACTAGGTGTGGGGTGAAAAATACATTTTTCGAGTGTTGCCCTAAAAATAATCAGCAAAAAATGTAAAAGACAGTAATAAAGTTCTAGCACTGGATCAAACTATGGAATTTCCTCAGGATGACTCACCCAAGAATTAATGAAGGTCATCCTCAGGTCTTTATTTAATTTTTAAATTCTTACACAGCATTGGCCAATGATATTTGAGGATGATAAAAATAAAAATCTAGTAGCAGTCAAAACAGATAAACAAAAGAATGTATAAAAAAGAAAATTAAAAGAGAGGGCAACACAAAATATTATTTTTTTCTAATAACGTTAACAGATTTATTATGTCTAAAGGTGAGGAATTACAAAATAGGTGAAGCAATTGGGACATGATGTTTGTTCACCCTGGGGATCACCTCTGTGGCTCTGCTCGACAGTGGCACAGGAAAATTATTTTCTTGGGTGGCAAAAGCCAGGGTACCTTTTTGGCTGGGCTTGTATAGGCCCCAGGGCCAATAGCCAATACCTATCTATGATCTATGAACCTATATGTTTCAAGATATTGGGAACATTTCTGATAGTAAACAACATTGTGTAGATTTTTTTTTTTTTTTTTTTTTTTTGAGAGAAAGGTTTCTGGTCATTTGGTCCTGACCAGTGCTCTGAGGTAGTCACTGTTACGTTAATGCAAAATGCTTGTAATTTGCAGGTGAATGTAGTTGAACCAGGAAGAATTTTGATAGTTTATAGAGTGGCGATTATAAATGAAGAATACATACTGCTTATATCTCTATGACTTCAGCAAAAAGGAAACAGTTATGGAATTACATTGAAATGTGGTTATATAGAGAATTTCCTGTTAAATTGTGGTGGGGTATTTTAATTCCAGTTTGACAAAGGCGAAAAAAAGGAAAGGAAAACCGAAGATGTAAATGTTAGATTTTTAAGTTCTTAATAAATTAAAACAGATTATGTTCTAAGAGGCCTAAAGGGTATATTTACTTTAGATGTAATCTAGCTATTAGAATAGATTATATCTTCACTAATACTGAGTTATTTGAAGCAATACATACAGAATGATGTTCAGGAGGATGAGTGAAATTTGACAGAAGGTAGGAAAGTCAGTGTAAAAATATTTTTGGTTAAAATGCAGGCTTGATTACAAAACTGATAATGTTTTCCACATCATATAAAAAAAAATTCATGTTATCAGAAGTTATATTTTTCTACAAGGTATGTATTTAGTAGGAGGTGTGTTCACTGTGGAAGCAGTTATGATGTGACTATTTTTCTGGACTACAAGACAATAAAATAAACCTCATAAATGAAGGAAGTTATATCAAGATGAAATAAATGGATTAAGAATGTCAGATGCAGTTCTACATTATTATGTCATTTTCCTAAATGAATTTGTGAAAGCCAATGAAAATAGTTTTAAGTAATATGAAAAGATGGTAAAATGGTCATTTAAAAACATTAAGAAAGATGTATAAATTTGTCTTTTCTTTTCGAAAGTTATTAAATGTGAACTAACAACTTTCTTGATTTCACAGGGGACTTTAACATAGAAACAAGTGTTATAGAAATATTTCTTTGAGCTAGGTTGGGACATTTTAGAAAAATCTAAATTAATAGGCATTCAAAAAAAGTGCAGATTTGTCAAAAATATCTTTTCATGAAAGATTTTTTGGAGGTCATCACATTAAAAATAGTGGTTAATATTACATGTTATATTAATACTTTAAACATTTGCTTATATGAAAATTTAGAAACTATTGTGAATGATTTTTTTATGAATGTGAGCAGGTGAACATTTTTGACAAACTTTTTCAGAAGTATGAATTTTCTCTTGAGTGCTAATGGATGATTTATCTACAGATTTTTTTTGAATTACGATATTGATGTTCTTATGTCATCATATTGCGTTAGATGTTTATATCCCCAAAAATCGAATAATAAGATATGCAATAATATTGTACAATCAGTGAAGGGATATTGAGGAAATGTGATCTGACATTACCTGTTTCATATAGAAATATTGTAGTCTCTAATAAGGTTATTGTATAGCATTGCTGTTTTGATTGATTGTTGAAGTAAAATAAAGCAACCCCCTAATCTTTTATGTAAAGCTATAAAAAATCAAGCCTTTGTTTGTGGCAGAAAGGGATGAGGGATAACTAGATATGTGTCTTGAATTTTGTGTTGTAAATATGTAAATATGTATATGTTGTATAAACAAAGAAATATTTATTGAATTATATACTTAAGTTTCTAAGTTCTACAAGTAGCAATACCCTTTTGATGAAACGGTGTGATTTCTAGAGACCACTGTATTATGTATTGAGGAGTTTCCCTACTCACCAAAATTCTTTGGCTGTGAAGTCTGTTATACATCATGACAGTCAGGGGATGTGGAAGCCTTGATCACTTGAAAAAGTAATTTGGCTTCAATCTGTATCATAAGGGTATGAATTATTTTAGTTTTATGATCAGTTGTGTGATCACTGAAGTAGATTGCAATGGAAACATTCTAATTTTACAAAGTAGATTTTTTATTAGTTTTCGTTTTGCTCTATTGTTATACTATTAAGTCTGGCCTTGGTTGGTCCAATGACCTGTCCAGTCCCTAAGGGTGGCAGGTGTATGGCCCATTTGCTTCCCTGAAGGTGAGGGTCAATAACTGGGAGTGGTGTCTTCATCCACAGTAAGGTTGAGAGTCATATACCTTGGCCATAATATTTCACTTCATTTTTCCAGAAGATGCCCTGGAGTGGAATACACAGTGAGTAAAGGGGGGCTGCAGACTCCCCACTCTCCTGCCTCTGTTAGCTCTCTTAAAAGTGGTCCTTAGACAGAGTGTACATTCCTCTGCATGGTCCCATCTCAGTTCCTCTTGGATCCCCCTAATCACTACTGATTTTTATTTATTTATTTATTTGGAATAATCAAGGCTTCATCACTTGATGCCAAAGAGTTAAAATATTTCTGGAAAGAGCTGAGTTAAGGGTTTTCCACTACGGCTTTCCACATTTTTCAACACTAGCTTCTAGTTCTTTTTCTACAAATTGCACCTCAAAATTCTCACTGCTTGTGAAAGGGAGGCAATTTCTGTGTGCCAAGAACCTAACAGAGACCACAGCAAAAAGTAATTCTGGAAGTAAGTTTAAGCAGGTTCAAACAAATCTGATTAGTTTATGAATGAATCCTTAGAGACCACCACAATCATCTACACTCTACTTAATAATTTGTAACAGCCCCTGAACTTCCCAATCTTTTAAAATATAACATATCAGGGATCCTTACAAGCTCATACAACCTAAATATTTTTGATTTACTTTTTTATTGTGTGGTGTAATTATTTCTAGTTTGACAGATATAGGAGAGCTGTAATATATTGCTTGCAGAGAGTAAAATTTGGTGGCATTTAATGATACAGGCAGCAGCAAAATATATTCAGGCTAACCGTCTGATGACAGCACAGCTTCCAATTGTTTAATTCAGAGCTAGCTGCATGTATAGATATTACTTGCATTCAGCTGCATAGATCTCTTCTCTTTCATTAAGAAATATGTGAGAATATAGACAGTGATGTATGCAACTACCTAGGGTTTTAGAAATGGTTTTAAGAAATGAGATTGTAGAACTGAAAATGTTTTGTTTTTAAAGATGGATACCTCGATAAGCTCTAAAAACAGGGTATATAAAACCCATTATAAATAAAGTAAAATGTTGGCCAAAGTGTAATAGCAGTAATCAGTACTGCATGTCAGGGTTTTACAATATTTTACCCACTTGTGATTTTGTTAGATTACTTTAGTTAATCATAGCTCTCAACCAATCAGGGACAAATTGCAACAGAATCAGGGACAATCAGGGACACTTTCAAAATATTAGTACTATTGACTTGAAACATTGGTGGAATAAAACAATGCAAATTAACATACATTTTCTCAAGTGAAAATAATCTGTAACTCTAATTATTGTCATTATTTATTACACGTTATTCACCACCCATTCTTTAAAGTCGTCAGTTTTAGGATGGATTAAGAGGGGCAGAGCTAAAATTTCAGGCAAAATCAGGGACCCCAGAAAATCAGGGGCAGCTGAGATGTATCTTATGGTCTAACTCCAGCACTTGTGTGTAAATTCTGTACAACTCTTACACTCATTTATCATCGACATGCATTTATTTATCTGTCTATCTATCTATCTATCTATCTATCTATCTATCTATCTATCTATCTATCTATCTATCTATATGTCTGTCTGTATATCTATCTATCTATCTATCTATCTATCTATCTATCTATCTATCTATCTATCTATCTATCTATCTATATGTCTGTCTGTCTATCTATCTACCTATCTATATCTCTATCTGTCTATCTGTCTGTCTATCTATCTATCTGTCTGTCTGTCTATCTATCTATCTATCTTTGTTTACAAGGAAAGTCCAACTGAGACTTATCCCATTTTCAGTGGATTCACAAGAAGGAAAGCTCTGCAGTTAAAATAAGTACAGAGAGCATTACAAAATGCATACATAAATTAACATAATAGGAGTTTTTCGTTGTAAAAGGAGAAAAAATGTACAGTTTTTTTTTTTACAATTACAGAAGTTATTCACTTCATATACATATATTAAAACATTGTGGCATTTTTTATTGTGAGTCAGATATGTATGGATATTAAAATTGTATGTATAGCTTAGGATCTGCTGTTGAAATATCTAACATAGTATGCTTCAAAATTGAATGAATATATATATATATATATATATATATATATATATATATAGTTACTAGAGAGATGAATGTGTAGAGACATGTTAGAAATATATTAGGATGTTGTGTTCATTTAACTATTGAAAAATTTAATTTTTAGGAGTAAAGTAAGTCAGAGTTTTGGAGGAGATTGTAATTTTTGATATTAGTATGTTTGCTTTGTAATGAACATTAGTATGCAGTGGAACATGAGACAGAAATACAGAGACAGAGATATTAGATGAGTCAGGGATGAAGAAAGGAAGGACATATATGTGTTAGAAGGAGGTTAGCTTATATAGGGGAGGGAAATGTATTTACATGTAGTATTTATATTCCATACTATAATATACAGACGTACTAAAAACAGAACAAAACAAAAAAAATGTGAGAAATGTGCAGTTAAGGGATGTAGTTTTTGCAGTGAGTCACAATTCACAAGACACTTAAAATTACATTATTACGTTGTATGCAGACTAATTTCTTGAGCACTTTTTCTGAGGATCTCAAAGAAGGTAATGAATGTTAATGATGCTACAAAAGGTGTCACGGGGTTAGAAACCGTGTAGCACACTTTTAACAGATGCAATGATGAGCATTAATTTCATACAAGGATATTAAATTTGGCACTGTGTGCTTCAGTACTGCACTTATAAGAATGATTAATCTTTTACTAAACAATTATCAAACTTTCATCTTTCAATGACAAAGTATAAGAACCCAAGGGTATTAAACTAACAGTCTCAGAATCTGCTGTCCCTAATGGTTCCAAAACTGGAGAAAAAATACTCTCTTAGACAATTATTTAAAAATGCTGAGGACAGTTTTAAGTGAAGGGAAGCCATTAATAATATTTAGCTTCTTACCCAAATCATGTCTTCATACTTAGCCAAGTATTAATTTCTTGCTCCTCATGAATTGTTACATAGTATTTTTACTGAGCTTGGAAATAATTATAAAGCTACAAATTATCATGTGGTCAGGTGACAGATCAGTGCCTAAAGAAGTCAATGACAGAGACATTAAAGCACTTGTGAAGCAGTGGGGAGCCATTTGTAAATGTCTGTTCTGGCTTGATCACATCAAATGCTTAAGTCATCTGTCGCTGTGCAAATTAAAGTTGGAATTATAAGAAAATATGCTTTCTGTGTCCTTTCACAAATTAACTTTGTGCAGACACATGCTTCATTTGCTTTGAAAATGCAGGGTGTTGCAATTCATAATTTGGGTAGCCTATTAGGCAAGTTGTAACGTAACATTTTACCATTCCTTATATTCATTTAAATTGCATCGGGCATTTTGATTTTGTAACCTGCACTTACTGAGCATTTATACAATGGTGCTTCATGACAGTCCTAAAATGCATGGCATGAATGTTATTAAATTAAACTGCAAATCATCTTCATCACTTGATGTCGAAATCAGGCTGTTCAAAGTTGGTTATATGTTGTTAACATTTAAATTCCAGAAAACCACCTCAGAAATAATATGCCTGTCATAGGTGCAATGAGATATTGGTATTAAAGCCAAATGTCTGAACCAAGGAATAAAAAATTCTAATGTGTAAATGACCTTCTCTTTCACATAAAGTGGACAAATCCAGAAAGAGGATGCTTAGTGGCTATTCATAGATGTAGGCATTTAAATAAATAACAAGTAGGACTACAGAATGACTGTGAAGAATTCATGAATTTAACTTGGGAAGAGAATAATTTATACACCTACTAATGTTAATTTAAATGCTACAAGTGGAAATGTGGAGTTTTAATACTGGCCTCTAATTAAAATATAAGTTGTAAAATAAATCAATTCCTGTTTTTTGAATCTGGTAAAGACTGATTTTTCATCTGCTTTTTAAATAAATATATTTGGACCTGGTAGTTCTTGCTGGCACATGTGGAACATGAGTCGATCGAGGACTGACACACACATACCTTTGATGTCCCTCTTTCTTTGTTACACCTTCCTCTTCAGTAACTGCCACATATCCTATCATACAGTCAACTATTTCTTGCTAATTGCAGAACAGCAAATAACACATGAGCAGAAGAAACTTTGTATATGCTGACCAATATGTAAAATTATACTCCTCAATGGAAAAAGTGTGTTACCAAGTAGTAGATCACCGTACATTAAGAATATTTTAGAAAAATATACTTACTTTTAAAATCCATGTTAACATAACCGTACTTTAAAAAACATTTAAACATGGTTTTGAAATTATTTTTATTTCTAAAACCCATGTTATATATTATTTCTTGATTCTCTAGAATCATAAAATTAAGTGCATTTGTATATGTGCATACATGTACATATGTGTGTCCGTGGATCTACTTTAAATAATCGATTGACCACTTTGTTGAATCACAGAAGATCACGACCACTTGCCAAAAACTTAATTCGATGAACTCCCGGAACATCATATTCTACTGCCGGGAAACTAACCACATGACCACCATGGTGAACTTTGCCCTTTTCTCAACTGTAGTGTGATCTTGGAGTTAGTGTATTTAGTTAGGGAGGGTGTGGAGTGTGAGTATAATTTGTTTTGGTTTGTGTTTTGATTATTATTGGCCAAGTGGTTAGTTTCCTGGTGGTAGAAAATGATCTTCTAGGAGTTCATTGAATTAACTTTTCGGCAATGTGTTCTCAGTCTTCTGCAATTCGGCGAAGCGGTAATTCAGTTATTTAAAGTAGATCCATGTCTCCACATATACATGTGTTTGTGTGTGTGTGTGTGTGTGTGTGTGTGTGTGTGTGTGTGTGTGTGTGTGTGTGTGTGTGTGTGTGTGTGTGTATGTGGGGGTATGGAACATATATGTATCAAACACTAACAATAGAAATACAATAACATCAATAACAAGTACACTGTATGCTGAACACAAGCACTTCAAATATGATAGAACATGACAAGCATTGACACATCATAACTTTTAAAGTAAAGACTGAAAACTACAACACTAAGTGTAAAGACCCTCAATAAATCAATGCTGAAAACAAATTCCTACAGACCATGAAACAGAAAAATCAAACTAACAAACAGAAAATGTGCTCTCCATGGAAGATGATGTCCTGTCTGTATTTCCTAGAGCTAGAAGCAATAACATGCCAAACCAACCCTACTAACATCCAAAATAAAAACTACTAATTGCTCACAAGACAGTATGTATAATGTAAATGAAACACAACATACACAAATGGCTACTACACTAATTAGAAAATTCCAATAACACCAAAAAGAAGTGTTTTTTTTTATGGTTTTGATGGGGGGGGGGCCTTGCCTGCACCACTTATGTGTGGAGGGACTCCTTTCAACCCCTTGGCACGATATATATATATATATATATATATATATATATATATATATATATATATATATACATATATATACACATATATATGTCATGTCTGAGGTTGCATAATATCATGGAAAGGGCAATTTCTCCATACCCATTATAAAGAGATCTTGCACATAACCATACAAGCATTTTCCTAACACCTCAATATTTTTCACTAATGCCAGTCAATACTTTTACATTTCCAGAGTTTTCTCATTTGGTCAACACCCCTAAAAGAATGTAAGATAGTGGACATTTGGCCAGCTGTAGATGACTCCTAATTATATATAGCAGTAGAGTTCTGTGGTTGAGTTCACCAAAATATATGCCTCGGTGCCTCTCACTCAGTGACAGGCATCTGTGACTCAGGATGCCACACTTCCACAGTGATAATGGTGGAATTCTTCACAGGATGTGCATTGCCATGCCTCCACAGTGGTAATGATATATTTCTTCTCAGGATATGTAGTGCCACAGCTCTACATTGATAATGGCACATTTCATTTCAAATACACAGCAATTCTCTGATTTGATTCCATGCTTCTGAACTTCAGGGCAGGAGCTGTTGGGAACTATATGGGTATAAAGCTTTTAAAACAAAAGGAAGAGACTTTAATGTAAAATGTCCATACTCCCTACACATAGCATTCAGATTAACATTAGTTGGGGTACAAAGCATTCCCCTCCCAAGTTAAATTAATGGATTTTCATTGTTAATATAAAATGCTATTTGTAATTTTCTTAGCGCCCACACCTGTCAGCAACCACTAAACACATTCTTTAAATATTTGTCCAAAAAAACAGTTAAACAAAACATCACATACATAAAAAGGGTATTTATACAAATTCTAAGGGACGTGCCTGACATCCTCAAAAAAGAAAGTGTAACTGCAAGTGTACCTCTCAACTTCTTAGATCAAGAAATCTGGACAAAGCCATAAATAAAAGTGGGACAAAGGCCCCAAAATAGGGACACTTTTTTTTTTTAAATTTTGCTGTTACAAACTTAGAAAGTTGATAGAATAACAGGTTGTGCATTAACATTAATTTTCTGGAGATTATGAAGTCTGAAACTGAAATGTCCATTATTAAATTCTAACTTCAATCTTTAATGATTTGCCACTATTTTGCCAGAAAACCACAATTTTATGAAAAACGGACCAAAGTATGTTGCAAAAATCTGGACATTGTTTGAAAAATCTGTGCAGCTGAGAGGCATGACTGCAAGTGGGATTAAGCTGGAATATATATTAAGTCTGAGTTCACTGCATCTTGAGATATTCTACCTCATATGAGGTACATCAGTCTTTGAGTTAGAACATGCAAGTAGCAGAAATGGGGGGGTAGACATACTTGTAATTATTAAATCCTATCACATCTGACCCTTCAGAATGTCACATATAGCATATAATACAAAGATTCTAAACATAGCTAGCAAGCAATTAATATCAGTGAGTTATTTGGAAGTATATTACATGGAGTGCATCCCATAATATCATCTGGTCTGGATCACACCTGCTTGACACAGAAACTAGTAAGTGCTTTGAATGATACCTCACCAGATTCGTATAATAAGAGACACCCTGGGTGCAATGCACATAAAACAGTTACTCACTACTGTAATTAAATAACAAACTGCAATACTTTTTTAGTTATAGGTAGGTAATTATTGCCTGCAGAATGCTAATAGCATCATGTAGCTCACCAACATATTGCCATTTTAGAAATGATCTCTGGAAGTAGTAACACACATCATTTTGATAACCAGACATCCGTGGTTCACTCAAGTCTTCCAGCAGGCATGTTCTCCAATCAGTTTCTGTGCTATTATGATATACAAAATGTTTGGGGAAATCAGCTGTGTCCTCTACTGGTATGGTATTTATTTATTTTATTTTATTTTACAGTTTTACAACCAGGTAAGTGAGCTGGTCTCAGAACCATTTTCAGTAACCTCCTGGGTACAAAGGTACAGAAAAAAATGTTTTTGAGTATTTAATATACATTTGTACAGTGCATAAAAGACATTATGTTGGTGTGTGTGTGTGTGTGTGTGTGTGTGCGTGTGCGTGTGTGTGTGTGTGTGTGTGTGTGTGTGTGTGTGTGTGTGTATGGAACATATATGTATCAAACACTAGCAACATAAATACAATAACATCAATGACAAGTACACTGTATGCTGAATACAAGCACATCAAATATAAAAGAACATGACCTGTTAATTGACAAGTTAGAAAACGCAGCCATTGCAAGTTTATTTACACAGCAATAGGGAAATGTACATTTGTAGCAATATACAGCAATATTTTTACATCTGATCAGAAATTATATTATGTAGCAGCAGTAGAAGTAATAGACAAGTTTGCTTGAAATGCTTTATTATGCTATGAACTTAAATGCCTAATTTTTATGAACAAACTTCTTTGACAGAACCATAAAACATGGCAAGTGGGAGCATCTATATTAATTAATGGCACTAACCAGATATAGCAAGAGATAGTTGCATGCAGAAACTAAGTCATGTATTTGCATAGGCACAATCTGGCCTCTACTAGTTTCTTGCATGGTAGTCTATCTTCACTTCTCAGCATAAATTTTGAGTGAGCACAGGACATTTGCATAGAGTGGCAGTTTCCTCGTGTACAGGGGTCTGCAAAGATGATGTTGATGTACACTCGAAAGCAGTTTAGATAGCTGATATGACCTGCAGTAGGAAGTTGAGGGTTGGAATAATGATGAAGGTGTTTTCATCTCAGACACAGGGTACAGATTTTGATTCTCATCTCTGAAAGTGAAACTGGCTAGGCTCAAAATGGCCTTCAATGGCAGCTAACCTAGTACTTACCTAAGACTGTATAACCAACGGGGGTTTATATCTGATGTGCCTACACAGCAAGTAAAGCTAAAAATTCATGATTAAAGAAATTAACCAAGGAAATTGATACAGATAAGATAAAATTGGAGTTACACAAAAAGAAAAAAAGAAAAAACAGAGTCAAAATTTATTTAACAGTAGCAATGATAAGTGAACCATAAAGTGCAAAGAAAGAATGGCAATATGAAAATTCAATATTCATGTAGTAGGTATGGCTATAAGCATGACAGGAAGAAATACCACATACTTTATGAGTTTTGTAAAATCTGTGGAATAATCTTTTTGTAAAGGTGTGTAAAAGGAAGCTCAAGTGTGCCTGAAAGAATATGCATGCTGTTGAGCAATAGTATGAAAACTATTTATATCTCTTTTACTACTACTGGCAGGTCTTGACATAGCAAAGTCTGAAAGTACATCAGACACAGCTTATTGGCTTGCAGTTCCATGGACCATTGAGGAACTTATTCTATATTCCAGTTACCCCCAAACACTGTCTGGTTAAGTGACTCCAGTAGCATAGAGGGAAAATACCCTGAAGATGGCCCAGCAAACCAATGTTTGATTAGTGGCATATGCAACTGTTGGAGATGCAGGAAAGGGAAGGGTGTGCCCATCCAAAGTAAGAGGGTGCTTGTTGTGCTCCCCAAGGGGAGGTGTGGTCAAAAGTGGAGAGTTGCCCTCAAATGTAATCAACAAGAGTGTGGGGAGACTGGGGAAAGGAGGTGGGTAGATCATAAAAAATAAAAAAATAAAAAAATGCAAATCAGGCTATTACCAATAAATTATAACAATAAGCAAAATGTTGACATTAAACTAGTTTTAGGTACTGAGTGGAACATTGTGCGGAAACATATTTTTGAAGCACTGGGGTTAAAAGGCATGGAAAAAGAAAAGAATGTACATTGTTCAGATATTTAAAGAATCAGGTCAAAAGCTGCTTTCATGTGAATACAGCAGTAAAAGTAGAAACCTGGTTCAAATCATAGCACTTATAGAAATAAATTCTCCTATGACTTGTGGGTTGTTTTTTGTGATAAGCAAGTGCTAAAGAAAAACAAATTCTAAGTGTAAAATAAATTGCATCCATGTACTCATGAATGAACAGTCATACACTCACACAGACATCTGGAATTTTATAGATAGTTACAGCAATGATGCTCATTGTGATTTGGGATGCTTGCCAGAATATAACAAACAAATAAATCCTGATGTTATACCAATGACACATGCTGCAGGGAAAGTACCACCTGCTTACAGGAGTAAAAACAAACAGGAAATGAAATGAATTCAAAGATCTGTGTCATAAAGTAACAGTTCTGTTGTAAAGTAACCCAACACAAAATTTAAGTTTGCATTGATTTGCAAGATCTGAATAAGGTGATTAAAAGAGAGCATTACCAATTACTTACAGCTGAAGACATACTTAATGCAAACAAGTGGTTCTAGCTCAAAAAGCTAGGAGAAGAAAACTCCAATGTATGTGCATTTAATATGTCATTTAAAAGGTAGAGATTCCTTAGACATCCTTTTGTACCACAGGTATTTAAAAGAGTAGATATTGTAAGGGTAATTGAGGATTTGGAAGGTAGTTTATACATAGCTGATAATCTAATAGTACAGGGTAAGGCACAGAAAAAAATGACAAGAGACTGACATAGTTACAGAGAATAATTAAATAAGACTAACTGTAAAATAAGTGACATGTCAGAAATATATGGTGCTGAAACCAAATATAAAAAGAAGCCAGATAATTTATGCAAATGCAATAAATCAATAAATCAATCAATAAATAAATAAGACAAACAAGCAGTGCAGAGGTTTGTAGGAATACAGGAATATATAGAAAAGTCTATACATAGCATATCTGAAATAACTATTCGTCTAACTCTGTTAGGGCAGATGTAGCCTGGGAATGGGGCCTTGAACAAGAAAAGAGTTTTGAAGACTCAAGAGTGAAATTTCTTACAAAAACACCAGTGTTAAATTATTATGAAGTAAACAAGCAATTTGTTTTGCAAGTACCTGTCAGAAAATTGTTTTAGCTGCAAGAATTTAGACCAGTTGCCTGTGGGAAATCAGTATTTGCAGATGCATAAGCCATATGGTTAAACAGAAAAGAAGCCATCACAAATAGCATACAACTATAATAAATTCCATGAATACATACACACACACACACACACACATATATATATATATATATATATATATATATATATTTATGACAAAGTCTAAGTGCTGGCAGACTGCAAAATGTTCCAAACCATATTCAGAAAGTCAATATATAAGGCAAGCTAAGAACTGTAAAGGATGTAACTTAATCTATAGAAGTGTGATCTAAAAGTGAAATATAGAGCAGTTAAGGATCTATGTGTGGTAGATATGCTGAAAAGACCATATTTAGCAGGGGAATATAAAACTTGTTATAAAAGAAATAAACATCATTTGAGTAACACTGCATTTATCTGCAAAAGGAGAAAAACTAAAGGAAATTACAGAGCTGCAGCCACACTGACTTAGAAATGCAGTTATTGAAAAAAGTTACAGTGATATGTTGGTCTGAGCCAAAAGGGTTGGTAAGGAAAGAAATTAATTCATGAATTTAGAAGAGTTGTAAATGAATGGTAATTTGGACATACAATACCCAGCTCACACAAAACACACTGCAATGGCAAGTGGATATAACTATACGAACAACAAAAAAAATTATCACAGTTCCAGACAAATGCCGATGCATTAAATGTTATCTCCTTCCTATGCAAGTTAATACAGGTAGGTAAACTGCTTACTTAGTTAGCTGAAATCATTAACAACAGGAGACCTGTCTGATAAGCAAAAAATGAAGGCTTCTAAGATGATGTCGGAAAACAGCATGGACTACAGTTTCTTGTGTAAGTCATTCTCTTTGCTATCCTCTTTCCAGCAAGAGGTGCAAAAGATATAAATCAACACAGGGCAATAAATAAAGAGACCATGTACCAGAAGTTAGAACAACAATATAAGAGTTTACTCATGCATAAACACATTCGTCATATCCATTTCCACTAATTTGAAAATTTGACAGATTAGCACAAAAGGCTGGAACTAAAAGTCAACAATATTGAAAATAAAATTTGTTAGGAAAAACTTAGGCTGATTTGACTGGCTGAAGAGGTGGAATCAGGGGATTCCATGGACTTCATTTAATGGGAGTTGGCAATCCTATTGAAAGAGTTGGGTTAGTATAATGTTAAGGTGTTCACTTCACAAACACAAGGTACAGGGTGTGATTCTCACCTTTGGAAGGGAAACTGGCTAGGCTTAAAATGGCCTACAAGGGCAACTAGTCTAGTACTTACCTTTGATCCTATGAACCTATCAAAAGAACTGTACTACCTGAAATAGAAAGTTAGCATAGGATGCACACTAAATCACCGGCAAATCTCCTTAGATACTTTATTATCAAGTTCTTAAGATTCATGGGCAGAGAAGAAATATTGCAGCTGACCCATGACCTCTGGACAAAATGCTGGACAGTATGGAACACAGATCATTTTGTAACAGATTACAGAGCCACATTATTCAATAAAAGGAAAAGTTTCCTCGACAACTTAAAAGGTTCCAATAGCAGAGATGCCAGGTTTAGCTTCAATTTCCATTGATATTATGAGTACAAAAGGAACTCAGAAACATAACTTTAATTACCTCTCAGAAGACGAGACATTCCTGGATAAGCAAATCAGGAAAGTGCAGGACACATTTAACTCAACACCCACTAATTCAGATGTGAAGTGCAAACTAATGAACTACTCTGGTGAGAAATCTTCAGAGAAGAAAAAAATACAAAAAATGTAGCTGGTTGTGAGGGCGGTTACCTATTACAACCGCGAAACCGCAATTGCGCAAATACGGAAACGTCAACACATATTGAGCAAACCATGAAAACACCGAACATCCTGAAGTGCGAAATTCGAAATGTCAAATCGTCATAGTTGGCCCTTCTCCGGTATAGCTCTTTAAGGTAAGTGTGCAATAGTTACGTACCTTAGGGTTAGGGTGCGGGTTACGGTAAGTGCATACATAGTAATATATGTGAGCTTTAGTTTAGGGTTAATGTATGTGGATTATTTATTTTGTTTGGGTATAGCTCTTTAACGTAGTTGTACAATAGTTATGGACCTTAGGGTTAGGGTGCGGGTTAAGGTAAGTGCATACATAGTAATATATGTGAGCTTTAGTTTAGGGTTAGAAGTAGGGTTTTGTTAAGTGTATGTATGTGGATTATTTATTTTGTTTGGGTAAGTAGTACGTAGCGGGCGGTGGGGTTGGCCAACTATGCCGATTCGACATTTTGAATTTCGCGGTTTAGGCCGTTCGGTGTTTTCGCGGTTCGCTCAATATGTGTCGACGTTTCCGTATTCATGTATGTGAGGTTTTGTGGTTATGATATAGACCCGTGAGGGCAATAGTAAGGCACCTCTTTACTCAAAACAAAAACTGGGCCTTACAATGGAGCAGCATAAAAAATACTTACCATAGACTGATCTAAAGGAAGGAGAAATAGAACAAACAATGGATATCAAAGAGCCTAATCAATCCAGGTTAGAAAGAATGACAAATACTGGAGAAAGAAGAGGAGCATACTGCATTGGTGTAAGTGGCAGGTGTAGGAATCCACTCGAAGTACTCAGGTTGGCATTGGCATTGTTTGACAGACATATTCTTCTACTGGCAAAGAGCTAGATAGCAACATGAAATCTGAGAATTTAAAAGTTACTCTCTTCAATAAAACAAATACAACTTTCCACCTCATTGTTCCCTTATCATTGCTAATGTTAAAACACATTTTGACTTTTCATTTTTATGAGACTCCCATTTTATCGTACACGCATCCATTTTGTTGGTTAATTCCTTTTGTTGTGTACTTGTAACTTCATTTGCTGGGAATAGACATAAGTAGATGTAACCCCCCATTGGAATACAGCAGCAGTTACTGAGTATCTAAAGTGTTTTTGAATGTGCATAAATGCTGTCTTTGCTGACTGAAAAAACATTTTATTTGCCGTGTAAGAGGAAGCTTCCACTCTATGCAAAAGTCCTGTTCCCACTGAGAATTTATAGTGGAGAAGAGAAAAGGGAATACACTCAATGAAATAATAGAAACCATTTTGTGCCAAGCAAAAACATGCCCTAGATTTAGCATGCAACTACCCCTGTATGTATTAGGTTAGTGTCATTAATTAATGCAGATGCTCCCACTCCCCATGTTTTATGGTTCTGCCAAACAATATGCTCCATAAAAAGTAAGTAAAATTAGACTCACAGGACAATAGACACCAACAACTGTGTTCAGTACATTAATGTTTTAGTAACTTAACTGTGGTGAAATATTGAAATTAGTTTTGAAATGTGGGGAAGTGTGTATGCACCAGTAACTTTGGGGTAGTCTGTAGGTTGGGTTACATAGGGTAGAATGTTTTAACTAGCTAACCTTATGGGTGGGAACAATTAAGCATGGCATCAATATTAAAAGACACCAGATTTGTCCTAGCCTCCTCATTTGCTGATGACTGCACCTTATAGGTAGCTAAATCCCCAAATACATGAATCAGAAGTATTTCCGGATTTTGGTAGATTGCGTGTATTAACAGTTAATCGGGCTAAGACATTCATATAGCCTTCTCTTAATGTCTCTAATCTGGTGCATAACAGGTGCTATTATCTTATGGACTACCCTGGACCATGACCTTTCCCTGTCTAGGAGTTAAGGAAATGTCTCTTTTTAGCAGGATGGCACAGGATGGCAGTGGTCTAGTCAAAATCTTCCTTTTCTACTGTGTATAGCAGCAATGTGCATGCATCTTTTGTCTAAATTCATATTTATCTCCAGGTGTATCCAAACATTTCAGACACACCCACTAGCTGCAAAGTTGCAAACACATATTTCTAGTTTTATTTGTGGCAACAAATGCCTGAGGCTGGTAAGGAGGAAGCACATGGCAAATAAAAAATATAAGGAGGGTAAGTTTTCCTGATCTGGTAAGATATGCCTGTGCTTTGGATTAAGCCCTCTGTATTCAAGTGAGGGCTTATCCATGGCCAATGTGAGTACACCTGGAATTATATTTGATTATAAAACAAGCAGAGACTTCCACTGGATAATAGGGAAAATTTGGGACCCCAGAGGGTATGAAGCTAAACTATTCAAATTGCTGGGCAGGAGCAATTTCCTGAAACTGAATACACTCCCTGGGGATTCTGTATGGACAAGTGATCATACATGGATAGAAAGAAAGAAAGATGATATTTTTCCAAACATGGATTTTGGGAAACATACTGCAATAGATAGAATTTTTTCTGGGTGGAGATGACATTTATAGATAGCCAAAAGAAGTGTAGTAATCAGTGAATATGGTGGTGGCACTATCTGCAGCTTGTGAGTTTAAGTCAAACACTGGACAGAGAGACTGATAGGATAACACACTGGGCAGGAAGGCAGTAAAATAGCATTTGATTTTTAATATATATGATGATGGGTCTACTTTAGAAAACTGAAATCTCAGTAGACCAACTTCCATAAGGTTGAGATAACAACACCAAAAACTCTGAAGACTGACAAGCCACATCGCCGACTCCCAAAAAAATGACCCAATAACACACAACATACGTCTCACGTAATTCAGAAACAAAATAAACAATGCAACCTATCTTGCTACTACCCTGTGACTTGAAATTTATGTAACATCCACCTAGGTCTCTCTTAAACCCTGCTCACAAATCAATACCAGCGGACAAATGCGACATTCTACTGAATATTCATGAAAATATGTGCATAACCTGCATAAATATTTAGTAGAGATGTCTGAAATAAATATTTAGAATCATGTTAATTTAAACATTTACATTTTTGTAGGGGGGCGGTGCCTCCTGCACCCCCAACCCCCCCTGCAAATTTAATATACCAACTCCAAGATCACACTACAGTGTAGACCTGAGCATATTTCCCATTCTGTTCAACTGAAGTAAGCAATAGTCAGCATTCTAGCCATTCAATCTTCTGGGTGTCGTTATAATGGCGTTTCAATCATCTGAAAATTTGGAGTTGTTGTCTTGACATTATGAAATATGGTTTACTGAGATTTCAGTCTTCCAAAGTAGACCCAGGACGATATAGGTACCTACACTGCTACAATTTTTGAACACGATAGATAGGCAAAAGTGATCTACTCTTGCAGGGCAGTGTTCTTGTCATTAATGAATCAGTCTACTGTGAGTTGCAGTCAGATCTGGACCAAGATGCTGATTCTGTTTCTTCACACATTCTTTTCATGGCACATCAAGCTAAGACAGAGAAAAGTTCGACGGTATTGATGATGATGATGGCTTGTTGTGGACGTGGAGAGAGGCAAGTAATGAATATTTGCATATGCAATGGCCCTGCAAATTAAGCAAACAGATATGGTGAAAGTCTAGGCTCTATATTAGATCAGCGAATGCTTAAACAAGTGAACACTGATTGATCGACCTTATTTAAGCGAATGTTCAAAATATCGACACAATAGGAACCCAAATTTTTTCCTAGGGAAAGAATTCAGTTGTCCTTTTCTGTTGCTTCGGTATTTTCAGTGCTGTGGTGGAAAGTTACGGGTCAGATTCAGGTAAGTGTGTGATTGTGGGATGTGAGTGTTAGGGTGGGTTAGGTGAGTTAGGGTTAGGGCGCGGGTTAGGTATGTGTGCGATTGTGTGGACGTGAGGGTTAGGGCGGGTTTAGGTGAGTTAGGGTTAGGGAGCGGGTGAGGTGAGTGTGTGATAGTGACAGACCTTAGGGTTACAGTTTGGGTTAAGGTAAGTGGATAGTTAGTGGTGTGTGCATAGTTTAGTGTAGGATTAGATGTCAGATTTTAGGTATATGTGTGTGGATTTCTGTTTGTTTGGTGTGCTTGTGTTGTGTGTATGTGTTTTGGATCAGCAATTTTTTTCCCTAGGAAAGGTCGATCAATCAGCGTTCGCTTTTTTAAGCATTCGCTGATCTAATATAGACCCGAAAGTGTATACTATAACCCATTGGTTATGGGGAAAATACTTCTTCATTAACAGATTCATATTTTTGGGTCATAGGGCTCCTTAATTTATGGACTGACCTATCCTTAGTGGAAAGAAAATGGATGTCACAATTGCAGACTGCAATCACAGGGGTATTTTTTGTACTGAAAAACATTGAAAAAGGGCATAAGCAGGGATCTGCATCGCTATAGTAATGGACTCTGCAATACTATCAAAAAGAATAGGGTAGTTGACTAGTTTATTATATTATTTTATGTTTCACTATTTATGGTTCAATCTATTTGAAGATATGAAAAAAATTGTAATAAAAATTTCTTTGAGTAAAAAAAAAGCTCTGCAAATTTCAGTGTACCTTCCTTTAGATTTGGGACACTTACGATAGCATTGTTGATACGTGTGTTTTGATGTGACTTGGATGGGTATCAGTTCTGATATTTTTGTTAATGTGTTGCAGTTTTTAGATGTAGGTTGATAAATAAAAGAAAAAGAGCAGCAGAAATAGCAGAGAGAGCTGGCATGTTGCAGTTTTGGAACATATTGAACTTAGTCCCTCAGCACTTTAACAGTTAATGGCAGAAGGTTGCTAAGCAAATTACCTGTGTAAAGTACAGTATCACATTAAACTGCAACTACCTGCTTGTACATCAAAACAGGAGGAACGGAAGATATAATACATAATGAATACAAAAGCCATGGGAAAATATCCGTTCTAAAGTGGGGGTAGATGGTCAAGCAGCCAAATCATGGCCCTGTGTTATCTATGCAGAGGACTGAAAGCTGTACAACAGGAATTGCCAACATTTCTGAAATAAATCTATGTCACATTTGAAGGAAAATGAGAAATCGTATTTTCACAACCAGTACTGCCTCAAAGACAACACAGACATCAAGGTTCATGGGTAGTTATAGACTTGCAGTCCAAAGGACCATTGAGGAGCCTAACTCCAGCTTCCAGTTCCCCAACACTCTCTTTGGTTAATTGACTTGCTCAAGGTTAAACATTAGGCAAATAAGGGTTGAGGGAATCAAACCCTGGACCATAGGAACTATAGCTCAAAGCCTTAACTCTCTGTGCCAACTGCCAGTCTATAAGCCAAACTGTATTAATCAATAATTATATAGAGAGGTCAAGCCTCCAAGAAATGACTGATAAATAAGAAGAATTGTTCCAAAAGGAAAACCGTATGACCAGAAAGAGAAAAGCCTTATGTGGTTGCTTAGATCTTGAAGACCAATGAAGAAGCTACTCCTTATATCAAACACTGAAAAGCTGTGCACTTATTGAGAAATATACTGAATATGAGTAAAGATCTGAAGTTTCATCAAAAAAGCCAATGGCATGCTTAATGTTGAATTAAGTATAATTCAAAATGGACACTGTAAAGCAATGAATGCTACCTCATATAATATTTATAAAATAGCATATTTGATATCTAATAAAATGGGTTATTTAGGTTATGGGACATAGCTTTTTAAATAGTCTAATGTATAGCCACAGGAAGCTGCATGTCATATGGAATACTTCTTTCAGGAATGAGTCAGAATAAAAGATTCATGGAGTCTAGTGGCACATGGTCAGTGTCTGTGTTATTTAAGCATTCACATGCTACACTAAAGGAATAACTATATTCACTATGTAGAAAGGATACAACAGTGCAACACACTCTAAAACTGAAGTAACACCTGGTAGTTTGATATTTCATTAGGAATTTAGAAATGAAATCACTTCAATTGCTGTGAATTGTGATAAGCAATAGTACCCTTTGGGAAGTCAGCCACACAAGGAAACTAATTCATTGATAAAACACCCCTTAAAGTAGACGCAATAGCTAGGGATTTGGGGACTCATGTAGACAGTAACCTGACTTTCGACCAACGTGTGTATAAGGTAGTAAGAAAATTGTTCTATAAATAAAGACATGGCATCAAGGTACAGGACGTCAGTGTGCCACGGTACTCTGCCATCATCATTCCTCATCAGACACATCGTTGAATATAACACCCCTTTGGTATGTACCTGACCAGGTACATACAACAGTTAGAATGTCCACAGAAGTTCCTTACAAAAAAATAAATACAGGCAGTGAACACAATATCTGTTTCCTACAGACTGCTCAGATACTAGGTATAGAAGGCATCCTTGGATCACATGTTGACGGCATCATTGGATCACATGTTTATGGGCCTTTTGCATGTCCGTGAAATGAATAGCACCAGGACTACTGGATCAAATAATTTCAGCTTTGCTAGTGACTTACATATGACATGTTGGAGGGACAGCTCTGCATTTCAGAGAATCTCTATTCTCTGGAATAGGCTTTTTATCCATGTGAATCACAGCTTTTTCCTAACTATATTCAAGCTCAATCTGGACCAGTGGATGAGAAATCAGAAATTCATCCCTGGTCTGATGCTAATGTCTCTCTTGGACAAAGGTAGCCATTAAATCATGTCCCAACTAACCTACACCCATTAAAATAACTTCTAAGGCACAACAACTTGTGGGATACATTTGGGTTGCATGGCTAGGATTATACAGGCCCAATTCTTCTTTAGCCTAGTATACAGCTATGAACCCTATGAACCTATATAATAAGAAAAAAAGACTTTGGTCAGAATTCAGAAATTAATCTGTCATTCTGTGAAATCAAATATCAATAAACAAGTAAACAAATGATGGCAGTGCACTAAAGTTATAGTCTGCATGAGCATCCCATAACAGCCAGTGGCATTCATTGTGCCTGCTTTTTCCACTCTGTGGTGCACCAAACTGGTAATAAACACCATAACATTCACTGTAATAGTGCAAAATTACAGTACAATGGCACAAACCCTTCATTAGGATAGGGGAAAAATATACACAAATGCAGAAACTCTGAAGTCTCTTAGAAAATAAGAGACCAGTTCCAGTCTAGTCCAGAATAAATTTAGACATATTCAACTTAGCTAAGTTCCCTCTCCATAGCAGAATACTTCATCTCTGCTTTACTTGGCTTACAGGATGTTCTTCCTCCTCCAAGTCCTCAGAAAACATTGCTCCAAGGCCTACCTCTCATGCTGCATCAGTATAAACTGTGAAGTATTTACTGATATCTAGGGATGCTAAAACAAAATGTGGAAACAATGCTTTCTTCAACAGTTTAAAAGCAATATATTAATTTAACACTCATGCTCCCCTTCATTAAATCGTTAAGACTGTGGGCTTCCTTCTGGCTAGATTAATAGCAAAATATCCCCAAACTTTCTCAGGCCTCTCCAGGTTGTCAGTTCCACAGTGCACTTTCCCAAACTCATATTCCACAGACATAATCTACACTGAATGGAAAGACTAGTTTCTCTAACCTTCAGGGTCATAGCCCTTATTTTTTAATGCAGTGCACCAACAAGGTAATTACATAATATGAACCCTATTTAAAGGAACCTCTCTACCACATTCAGAAGCATAACTGTTTTTTTTCAATTAAAACATTTTCTGTAGAGCAATATTATTTACAAGAATTAATTTTTAGCATATTACATGATAATACTAGTTATAAAATTATTCAGGCAGCATTAGTTTTGATACATCTTAAGGTCAGAATTACTACACTTTGCTGATATATATGTGTGTGTGTGTGTGTGTGTGTGTGTGTGTGTGTGTGTGTGTATATGTATATATATATATATATATATATATATATATATATATATATATATATATATATATATATACATATATATATATATATATATATATATATATATGGGTCTACTTCATTTGCCCTAACTTCCAATTGACTGACACCCATTTGCCCGAGACCAAATGACTGAAATTTCATTTGACCGACACTTCGTTTGACTGACAGGTATTATTGACAAGTAAATGAAATATGTCCCCTTCCCCACTGTAGTGCGACCCTCGAGTTAGAATATATAGTTAGGGGGGTGTGGGGGGCACATATTATATTGTTTGATTTTGCCTTCATATTGCTTAGTAAAGCAAAAGTAAGTGGGGGGCTTCACCCCCCACACCCCCTATTGTGTGGGGCTGTGCCCCCCACATCCCCACTAACTATATATTCCAACTCCAGGGTTGCACTGCACTGCCATAGAGAAGTCGAAATGAAGAAGTGATAAGTCAGCAAGTAAAGGACAGTATTATTGCTGAAATTGAATTCATCCTCAAGTCTTGGTGAGTACCTTAGTGAGGTGCAGCCTGCTTTTCACAAAATCTCACCAAGACGATACTGATATATAGATTGTATTTGTAGGCACACTGCTGCTAGGACTGGAAACGATGACAGTGTAGAATCCTCAAAATATGGAAACATACCTGCAATGGGCCCAGGCCAAACCCAGGGGGAGGATGCCCCCCCTTTTGTAGAAGAAAGTAGTAGTCCACAAAAATCACAAGAACTGATTGGCCAAAAAAGAGCCATAAAGACGATAAAGTGGACTATTAAGGATAAGAAATAAATTATGTATTGTTACTATTATGCTAGAAACCTAAAATTTCCAGACCCAAGATATACAAAATGATTAAGAGAGAAATTAGAGGCAAGAAAAATACTTCCACAAGAAAAAACATCAATTTGTATTCATTAATACAACAGATTTATGAAAAATAGGATATAGATAAAGAAACTTTGATCTTTTTGGAAAAAGAAGCATGTGAGGAAGTGCGAAAAAAAAACAACCAAACCTAGAGATTTTTGAAAAGTATAAAAAAGAAATATGGACATGGGAAAGAAAGAGAGATTTGATATGGTGCAATATTTATGCAAAGGAGAAAGACAAATTAATCTATATAAAGAAGGCAGGCCCAAAGATATTCGAACAGAAATGTAGGAAAAGGCATCCAGATAAATTTCACAATAAAACAATAAAATCACAAAGAGGGAATGTAGAAATGAAAATTAGTAAAGGAGAATTTAAAAAAATAGAAGTAGACATTATGGAGTGACTGCGAAGTGAAGGATTTGGTGCAGAAGGTCTAACACAGGTTACATTACGGCATGATGGAGGAGTCCACAAAGTAAGGAGAAGCAGGAAGATCAGGAGACATCTGAAGAAGAAATATGGACATGTGAATGCAAATGAGCTTTAATATGGTGTAATATTTATGCAAAGGAGAAAGTAAAACTAACCAATACAAAAAGAGCAGCACCAAAGATATTTGAAATGAAATACAGGCAAAGGAATCCAGACATGGAAAACTTTAGAATACAAAAATAATAACACAAACAGGAAAAGCAAAAAAGGAGATTAGTAATGGAGAAGTTAAAGAAATAGAAACAGAGATCATGGAGTACCTGTGAAGTGTAGGATTCAGTGTAGAAAATCTAATTCAGAAAGCAACACAATAGGATAGAGAAACAGATATCCAAATTAAGGGGAAACCAGTGGAACAGGAAGTAATTGGTCAGGTGCCCTATGAAGATATTTTGGAGCCCTCCACAGGAAACCAGTATAAACATTCACTTGAAGCTGGACAGCAAAGGAAGGAACAGGAAACGGTGGAAACTCTGATGCAGTCAATGTTGAGGAGTGATAGGCCAGTGGGGTCTCATATGACAGAACAACGGATGGCATAGGAGGAAACTGAAGAGAATGTGCCACAGGAAGGTGCTATAGACCTTTCTATGGAATGCCCACAGGAAATGGAAAACAGAAGAAAGTGCCCTCAGTTTAGAAGAAAATAAGCTAAGAGAAGAGTTGCTTGATTTATTAGATAGATAGACATATTAAGATCAATGAAAGAAATAGACTGCAGAAGAACAATAAAACCGAAAAAGTCAGAAGTTTGATAGAACAAATGAACACAGTAATTAGGACTGTCCATAGAGATCCATGCAATATAACAGAAGTAAACAGGCTATACTACTGTGCAGCTAAATTAATAACTGATAAAGTTCTATTACAAGAACAAAGGGTAGTGAGGAAAAGGAAGGGGAGAAATCAAGTACCATCATGGAAGTATCGAATAGAGAAAACTATACAGCAATTAGGACAAGAAGTGTCACAGTTAGAAGAATATAGAAGAGGAACATATCAACAAAAATACTAAGAAAGATAGATGTGATAAAAGCAATGTGCAGTATTAGAACAGACCAGGATCTATCATGCACTATCGCAAATAACAAACTAAAAATTTCAGCACAGGTGGAAAAACTTAGAAGATACGTAGATAAATATAAAGGAAAAGTAGAAAATAAACAATATATTGATGACCCAAAAAAGTTTTATAGAGAATTGGGAAACAAGGTAAAAGGAATTGAAAGACTGCCAAAAAAAGAAGAAATAGATACATTTTGGAGAAGTATCTATGAAAATCCTGTGGAACATAACAAAGATGCTGAATGGGTAGAAGAACTAAACGAAAGAATGCAAAGTTTAAAGGTACAGGATATGAAATGGGATGAGGTAACAGTCAGAGAGATTGACACTTGAGACTAGAAACAAAACCCAAGCTATAAATTAATTTGCTCTTCCTGTCCTAATTTACAGTTTTGGAGTGAATGATGGACCCCAAAATGTGTTGGATAGATTCGATAGAAAAACTAGAAGGATACTTCATGATCACCAAATGATTTATAAAAATCACTGCATACCAAGATTATATATTCCATGTTCCGAAGAAAGGATGGGCCTCCTTGAAATTGATTATATTTATAGATATCTGCAATCGTGGGACTCCATACTTATCTACTGACCTCACAAGACCCAAATGTAGTGAAACTTTTGAAACATGAGGAGAATAAATCTAAAATGACTTCTCTGCTTAATCTAGCAGAATCATATGCAGCATTAAGCAAGAATGGAAATCAAACCAGAAGTAGATAAAAGTCAGGCAACAACTGAATGTGCCAAAAAACAAAAGAAAGCATATAAGGTAAAGCATCAGATGAGAAGGCAAGAAATGTGAAAAAAGCATAAATATAGTTGCAATTATAGATAACTTCTGGAAGAACCTCATGTTGAGTATCAAATGCAGGAATGTTTAAGGAGAGGCAAATTCAAACCAAGAGATGAAAGGTTAATATTGACGGCCAAAGACAGTGGGCTACGTAAACACTGTTTTACAAAGTCCAGTGAACATGTGGGAGAAACAAACAAATGTAAGCTTTGTAAAACCGAATTGGAAACAGTTGCACACCTCATTGCTGGTTGTGACATACTAATGGCAGAAGGACTGTATACTGAAAGGCATAATAATGTGGCAAGACTGTTGCACTGGGGATTGTTTAAACATTATATTATTGAAGTGGCTGAAAAACACTGGAAACATGATCCACAAAGCATCTTAGAAAATGATGAAGTTTATATCACATGCGATCATCCATTACCGACAGTTCAAAAGATAGATGGTAAAAAAATGGATATAGTGGTCCATGAAAAGAAGACAAAAGTAGCATTGATCATTGAAATTGGCACACACAGTGACTACAGTGTCTTGCATACAGAGAGACACAAAGTCATAAAATATCTGGATCTGCAGGCAGAAATGAGAGCAATGTGGAAGAAAAATGTCCAGACAATTCCAATAGTAATCAGAACAATGGGTCTTATAAAAAAGAACCAACAATTGTATTTAGATATGTTACCAATACATGTAACCCCATACGAATTGCAGAAGGAGTCATTACTGGGCACATTACAGGTGCTGCGATGAGCACTTTTGACTGACATCAAAGACTGAAACAATACTAATTTCATGAGCTTTAATTGTACTTTGACTTAGGAATGGGGTCCATTCCTGTCATAGTATTAGAAACTCAAAGAATTTGGAGAAATTACAAAAAGAAAAGGTGTTGTCTCAAAGAATTTTTAAAAAGAACTGGATTGTTTGTAGTCCTAACTGATGGTGAGAAGGTATTCCATAGTTTTGCAATAAGCAGATGACCAGCTGAGAAGTTTGGCTTTTCTACATTCAGGAGAACTGGTTTTCAGATTGTAGAGTTCTACTGGGATGGTACTAATTAAGTGGAGAAGAATGAACAGGACAATTTGAAGGCTTGTATATAAATTTCTGTGCAGTGGTTAATTGTAAGCATGTAAGATAACGTGAGTGTTCCAGCCAATTTAGTAGGTGCAGTGAGGAACAGTGGTGAGATGAATATCTTGCATTGGTTACAAACTTAGCAATTTTATTGTAGCACGTGTCAAGTTTGGATTTCAGAGAGGACAGGTTGTTGGTAAGAAGAGGGGAACCATACAGAAGAGATGGTAGTAGAAAAGAAAAGGCTAGGGACAGTTTTATGGAGTGATTGAGGAATTATTTGTGTCTATAGAGGATGCCCAGTTTTTGATGCATTTTTTTAGTATTGCTGTGAATGTGTAGGTCAAATGTTAGGTTTTCTTCTAAAATGATGCCTAGTAGTTTAGTATTTGGAAAATCTTCAATGACAATGTTATTTTGAGAATGAATATGAATTAATTCTTGTTTGGGGGTGTTTTTTCTAAGGGTAAATAGCATAAGTTTAGTTTTGCTGGGGTTTAGGGCGAGATGATTATTGGACATCCAAATTTTGTTTGAAGTGAGGGCACGTTGGGTGAGTTGCTGTAGTTCTGATGTGGACTTGGTAGTGCAGATTTATTTTTATTTATTTATTTGACATTTGTTGACTGGGTTGGTCCATCTGGGACAAGGCCCTTTTTCAGTGGAGACCCGAGGAGAAAAGCTCCAAAGTTGCAGACACAATACAAACATATGCAAATACACAAGTAAGCTACATAACAATGTAATGTGAGTCCACAATACGTAAGACTGATTACAGATTATATACAATGTTAGCTAACTACGTATATTGTAGTAAGTAAACAGGAAAAGAAAAATATTTACAGTATAGAGAAAACAAAAAAATAAGGAAGTTTAAAGTGCAGAAGTGGTGTTTGAACATTCTTCTAGTGAAGAGATTGTAACAGTTTATTTATTTTATTTTATTTTATTTTTATTTTACATTTGTTAACCAGGACAGTCCAACTGGATACATGTCCATTTTCAGCAGAGGCCCGGGGAGAAAAGCTCCAGGTTAGTAAACAAACAGTTAAACACATTATAAGAAAGTTATACAATTACTATACAACGTTCAGTATAAAAAAATAGTTATGTTACTGTACAAAAAACATACATTTAAACATTTAAACAGGGAAGCAAAAGTAAGAGGGCAGAAATAGGTCTGTTTCAGTTACATAATGCATAGATTAGGGTGCACCATAGCTAAGCATACCCAGAGAATGTAGGAAGGGCTAACCTGGTTTGGAACAGGAACATTGCCAGTGTGATTTGAGATATAGTTTAAGATTTTTTTTGAATTGTGAGAAAGATGGTTCTAAAGTGAGAACAGAAGGCAGTGAGTTCCAGATATTTCCTACATAGTTAGAGTATAGTGATTCACCAGCAGCATTATTGGATTTGGATGTTTGGACTAATAGTTTATTGGAGGATCGAAGTGATAGCAAGTTATTATAGGGGTTAATGATACATTTAAGAGCAGGAGTTTTTTCAGGGTGGTGAAAACTTTGATGGGCTATTTTGAGCATTCTAGCCACCCCAGGTGCTTCAGGTTAAGGCAGTGGCGGGTCCTGTAGGCCATACCTGTTGCGAATCTAGCTATGTGATTATAGCAGATGGCTAGTTTGCTAAGTGTTGATTGGTTTAGGTTAGTAAGAATGGGAGAAGCATAGAGAAGGGTTGACAGCAGGTGTGTGCAAGCAATAGTAGATCTGGTGTGTGGGGTAAGGAAACATCTGACCTTATAGAGGGACCCAAGTTTTTTGTTGACAGTTTTGATGGTTTGATTAATGTGGGTGTCAAATTTAAGGGAGTTGTCGATAGTGACACCTACAAGCTTAGTATGGGCATCTGGTGATATAATTGTGCCATTGGAGGATTTAATGGAGAACAGTGGGGAGGGGGTCTTACAGGTGGGTGAGAATGTGAGCAATTTGGTTTTGTTAGGATTTAAAATGAGTTGACGACTTAAGAACCATTTTTCAACTAGGTTAAATGTGTTTTGGGTGATTGCCATGAGATCTGTCAGGTTGAACAGATTAAGGTAGAGTCATCTGCGTATTGTAAGCATGTGGCCTGGGGAGTGGTGGTGGGCAGGTTGTTTATAAATATAGAGAAGAGAAGGAGACCAAGGATAGAGCTCTGGGGAATGCCTATGGTGACAGGTAAATGTGATGAAAGTTTACCCCGCCATAGTACAGCTTGCTGTCTGCTGCCCAGATATGATTGAAAGCATTTTAGCGTGTGGTAATTAAGTGATAATGTTTCTAAAGTGTTTATGAGAAGATTGTGGTTCACCATATCAAAGGCCTTAGTGAGGTCTAAGAAGAGGGCTAATGTTTGTTTGTTATTGTTTTGGTTTTGATTAATGGTATTAGAAAAGGATAGTAAGGCTGAGGTGGTACTATGATTTGGCCTGAAGCCATGCTGTGAATTGGCTAGAATTTTGTTTTGAGTGAGATGGGACATCAGTTGTCTATGGACACATTTTTCCATGATTTTGGCTAGAGGTGAAAGTATTGCTATAGGTCTAAAGTTAGATATCTCTAGTGAGCTGCCTCCATTGTGGAGAGGAATAATATGGGATATTTTCCAAATGGTGGGGATGGTGGCTTCAGACAAGGTATGGTTATTGATAATGAAGATAGGGTAAGCAATGGCATCTGCTGCTTTTTGCAGATACTCTGCAGGAAGAAGATCAGCTGCTAAGGTGGTGGGTTTTAGCTTATTAAGTAGAGATCTAATTGTAGATGTGGACACAGGATGGAAGGTAAAGGAAGAGGCCACGGTAGCTGTAGCATTATTTTGGCTTGGGATAGGGGAGGTGGTTGTCAATTGGTTAAGTTGGTTAGGCAGGGATCAAATGGTTTCTGTGAAGAAACTATTAAATGGATTTTCAATGTCTTCAGGGCATTGTTCGTTGCAGGTTGTTGGGGTGGGAGTAGTTGACTGTCCTGGACGCAGGAGCTTTTTGATTCCAACCCAGAACTTTTGGGGTTTGTTTTGTTGTTTTTGTTGGAGATGGAGGAAATAGTTTTTTTAGCTGCTAGGATAGAAATTTTTGTTTCTTTTCTTAGGTTCCTGAATCTCTGGTGGGTTTGTGGGTCTTTTGAGGTACGCCATTTGTTCCATTCTTTATTTCTAGATACGATTTTGGATTTGGACTCTTTAGAGAGCCAGGGTGCAATTTTAAACTTAGTTCTAATGGAGCATACAGGAGCATGGGAATCTAGAATATTAAGGAATATGGAAATGAAGTAGGCTACCGCATCATCAAGTGGAAGCTGCTTGAGTATTGACCAATTGTAGGCTTTAAGTTCATTCTGAAAGGAACTGGTGTTAAAGTTTTTGTTATTTCTGATATTTCTAACAGTAGTAAGATGGGGGTTGTCTAACTTGTACTAGATGATATATGTGAGTAAGTGATTACTCATGTCCTCTAGGAGTGTGCCTGCATTGTACTGGTCTGAGTGATTGTTAATAAGAATCCACTCAAGGATACTTTCTTTGTTATTGGGTTTTCCTATCCTGGTAGGAGTGGACATAAGCTGGGTGAAACCATGTAGATTTATAAGGGTAGATGAAGAATCAGAGGAGCAGGAATTCCAATCAATGTTAAAGTCCCCTAACTCCATAGTTTCTTGGGGGTGGGTACAGGATAACCAATAAAGAAAGTCCTCCAAGGTGTTACTGTTGTTGTTGCCTGGGGAGATATAAGTACATGCGATGTTAATACTTTTATTTTTGTTGAGTTGTACTTTAGCAATTAGAATTTAGGCATTATTCATTGGGGGGGTTGTGGAGAAGCTAGGGTAACCTCTAATGTGTTTTTATAGAGTACGGCTACACCACCACCTTTTCTAGTTTTACAGTCTACTCTGAATATGTCATAACCTGGTGGGATTACTTCCATATCTTTGGTACCTGGTTTTAGCAAGGTTTCTGTAAGACATAACAGATCTGGGGAATAATTTGCTAATAGGGCATGGAGGTTGTGGATCTTATTGTTTATACTCCTAATATTTAAATGGCAGGCTAGGAAAGAGTTTAGTGGTCTTGTGTTTAGTGAGAGGTGAGGGGGTGTGATATACCTGGAGTAAGTATCAGATGGGGGGATGGGCCTGGATTTGGGTGGACATCACCATCCATAGCAAGTCTATGGTATAAGGTGGAAATAAACTTGAGGGCATTATATATATGTTTGATATAGTATTTGTCTTTAGGCCTGATGGTTCTAGGTCTGATGAATTGATAGAGTTTGGTCTCGGATAGGTGGGAATTGTGAGGGGATATAATTTGGGCTGTCTTATTAGGTATTAGAGAGGGGTTGGTTTGGTATAATGGATGGTGAAAACCTAGATAGGGCCAGTCTTCATATAGAGTAGAAAGATATGGAATAAGTAGGAGTGCTAGTAGTGATGGTAGTAACAGCATATTGGGTGATGGCATATTGCCTGGCTGATGCTTGAGGGATTAGTTATACATAATATGGGGAAAGAAGTAATTACCAGAAGGTGGGGGGAGGTGGTATGGTCTAATAAGATGTTGTTGATTGGGTGTGGAAGGAGGGGGTGTGGTTAGAAGAGGTTGATGGTTAAGTCATCTGCAGATTGGATGACAGTATCTTGCCTAAGAGTGGTGTGGGATGTTGTTGATGAAAATGTTGGAAATATGGGGCCCAAGTATGGATCCTTGGGGAACACCTGTGGTTGTGTTAAGGAATGGAGAGAAAGAATTTTTCCCACTTAGTAGATTGTTGCCTATTTAAGAGGTAGTAAGAGAAGCAGTTTAGGGTTGGGGGAATGATGCCTAAATTAAAGGGTTTAATAAGAAGAAGGGGTGGGAGACTATATCAAAGACCTTAGAGAGGTCAAGAAAGAGTGACAAAACAATTTTCTGACATCTCAGGCCTGGTTAACTGCATCCATGAATGATATTAGAGCTGTAGTAATATTGTGACAAGGCCTAAAACCATGCTGAGTAGGAGAAAGTATTTTGTTATGAAGTAGATAATTAAGCAGTTGAGTGTGAATGCATTTTTCTAAGATCTTAGAGATGGGTGAGAGGATAGCAATAGGTTAAAAGTTGGAAATGTCAGTATTATTGGCGCCTTTATGGAGTGGGAGAATATATGCTTTTTTCCAGATTGAAGGTATGTGGGATTCATGAATAGATCTGTTAAGAAGTATCCTGATGGGGTAGGCAATAGGGCTGGATGATATTTGTAGGAATTCTTTAGGTAGGTTGTCAGGTGCGTTGCTGCCAGATTTGAGTTTGAGAAGCTGTTTTTTTATAGTGATGTTAGGTATCATTGAGAGAGAAAAGCTGGGTAATAAGGAAGTATAGGTTTTTTGTGAAGATTGATCTGAAGGGGTGAGTTTAGTTTGTGAAAAGGTGGTGGGAGGTTAGCTATAGTATTAATGAAATACGAGTTAAACTGTGACATTATTTTAGTGGATGTTTTATCTGAATTTGGTCATGGATTATTATTTGAGCCTGGATTTAGTAAGGAATGGATGGAGCTCCAGAATTTTTGGTGGTTTTGTTAAGGTAGTGTTCTTTTTTATTTTTGATGACGAGATGCTTTACTTGATTACAAAATTGTTTACATTGTGTGAGGTCAGAGGGGATTTTGCTTTTCTTGCCATGACTTCCATGCTTTGTCCCTTGCAGTCTTGAGTTGTTTATTGGGTTAGGTAAGCCAGCTGGCATAATTAGTTTTTAATCTCTTTTGATGGAGTGTGGCTAACTTGTTTAGGATCCTGCGAAATGTAGAGATGAAGAACTCGACAGTTTCATCAAGGGGAAGGAATTTTAATGCATCCCAATTGATGCTTTGTAAGGTTTCATTAAGGGTAGTTGGGCAAAGATGTGATAAGTCTAGTTTGCTTATATTGTTGTTTACTTAGTGTGAGGATAGTTTTATGTAGTATGAAAGCAGGTAGGTGGTCACTAATACTATTAGGGAGTGTCCCTGAGGAGGAGATTCTATTTTGGTCAGAGACCATAATCCAGTAAACAATTGAGCCATTGTCATTGTTTATGTTGGATCTAGTTATGTTAGTGATTAGCTGGGTAAAGTTATATAGGTTGATGTTGATTGAAAGGTGTTGGTGGAAGATATCAACCCAGTTAATATTAATGTCTCCCAGAATGATTAGTTACTTTTTTTTTATATTATTTGTTGTCCAGGCAAGGATGATTTCTTCTAATACAGTAATGCTGTTGCCTGGGAATATATAAAATACTGCAATAGAGCGGCTTCTGCAGTTATTCATTTTTAGGAAGGCTATTAATGTTTTGGCTATGGAAAACTGTGGGATAGACTTAGTATATGGAACTATAGTAAAGGCATTTGGGTATAGGAGACAAACACCACAACTTTTTTTACCGGGTCTACCTGATCTTAGGCAAGCAAAACCAGGGGGTGGAAATTCTGCATCTTTAATGTATGGTTTTGACCAGCTCTCAGCAGCGACTATGATATCTGGTTTGTTGAGAGATATCTAGGCATAAAATTGTGGGATTTTTGTTACTTATACTTTACAGGTTAAGGGTTGTGAAATTTAGAGATTTATGGGAGTTGCGAGTGGAGGAGATGGAACCTGGGTTTAGATGTATGCTCCCCCCATTAGGGTAAGCTGGAATATGTATGTTTGAGAGTGGGTTGGTGTTTTCTTTTTGTTTTGTAATGATATTCAGGAGTAAGGTTTGAATTGTTGTTAATAACCAAAACAGACAAGAACTAAAAAATACAGGAACACAGGCAGCAAGACAATCCCAAAGAAAAATGGAGGCAGATGTAGATCTAAGAATGGATTCTGATAAAGTAATTGAGTCACAAAAGTGCTCAATCTTTGTGGATTGCCTTGCTGCCTGTGTTCCTTTGTATTGTTATTGTTTTGTGGGGAAACATTTTTACTTTGGTATATAGTTTTGTGTCAATTGCATATAGGCTAGAGCCTACTTCAGAGAAGCTGATAAGAGACTGTGTATGTGTAGTTGTTACAGATGAAGGTTTGTAGTATAAATACATTGTTTGGAGTGACGTTAAGTTTAGTAGAAGGTACAAGGATAGTGAGAGGGTGAGGAGTATTGTGGTAGAGATAAGAGACATTGCAGAAATGCAGGTGTTTCTTAAAGTAATGTAAATTTGTGGTTATTAAGATATAAGCAGTGTTAGATGGGAATAGTCCTAAAGGTGAAAAGGGGGTGGCTGAAGTGGAGTTTGATTGATTCGATGGTGGATAGTGAGTCAGGGGTGAAGATTAGGAATATGTTAACATGTGATTGATTTGATGATGAGTGTGATTGGATGAATTGTAATGATGGGAAGAGCTGGGATGCGAATAAATGTAATTGAAATGGGAGTGGGTGGGAATGGGGGTAGGGTAGGGTAGTGGAGTGAGCCCAGTGGGAGTGAGGGTGAATGGAGCAGGCAGAGCCATGAACATCAGATAACTATGCTTCAAAAAACTATCATTGGTACTTTCACTTAAGTTTATATATTTGGTGCATGCATTTAAGTTTATCAGTGAGTGGTACAGTCTTTAGAGTGTAGAGACTGGGTGAGTAAGGACAGATGTTGATAAGGTGTTGAGTGATTCCTTGGTTAAGAAAAGAAAGGAAACAAGCAGGATAGTCTTAGCTTTTAGCACACTTTCCTGAAGTTAGTTAAGTGCTGAAGTGATACAGAAACTAGGGAGAGAGAAGCCTACACAGTTGGGGTGGAAGAAAGGTGGTGGGGGGGATTGGTCAGCTGAGAAATACATGTGCATACCACAGTCTACTTTAATTTGAAAAAAAGACAAGAAATGCTTTTAACAGTGTGTGAGGAAAAAGCAGTCAGGACACATAGGTATAGCTCATGATGGTGTTTTTTCTCCCATACTTGGCTGGAGAGCAACAGTCCTTGCATCTATTTCAAGGCCAGTAAACAGATTTTCAGCCAGGTGTTTTCAGGGTGAGGGGGGAGGAATAAGGTCCCTTTTCCATGCAGATGACTAGAATAGCTCGTGATGGTGTTTTATTTCCAATCCTTGGCTGGATAGCAATAATCCTTGTGTCAATTTCAAGGCCAGTGGACAGATTTTCAGCAAGGTGTGTTGGCAGGGGTAAGGTCACTTTTCCAAATAGGTGACTAGTATAGCTCTGGAAGTTATTTTTCCTCCCTTCCTTAGCTGGAGAGCAACAGTCCTTGTGTCAATTTCAAGGCCAGTGGACAGATTTTCAGCCAAATGTGTTCAGAGCAGAGGGGAGAGTGAGGTCACTTTTTCATGTAGGTGACTAGAGGTTAGCACACAGTTTCTCAGAGGGCCAGGGGGCTGCATTGGGAACAGAGGAAAGGGAAGGTTTAAAAGATATGTATAGGTAGATAGACTGATACAGATATTTATAACTATGACTATATCTATGTCTCTGTCTCTCTCTCTCTCTCTCTCTATATATATATATATATATATATATATATATATATATATATATATATATATATATAGAATCCTTATCAGTTAATCAAGTTTTCAAAAACTCTAAATTCATATTGGTGAGACGATATGATCGAATTTCTGAAAATCCAAAGCTTTTGAATGGAAATTGTGGTGCAGTGAGGATAGGGAAATGTACTATTTTCCTCAATGTTGTACAATCTAGGAGTTGGCATATAAAATTAACAGGGGGTGTGAGGGTGCTAGGGAGCTTGCACCCCATGCATAAATATAAAAAAAACAGATTTTTGAGTTTTTTTAATGTTCAAGTTTTTAGAAATTTGATTATATCGTCTCACCGATATGAAATTTGTGTTTCTGAAAACCTGATCAACTGACATAGATATACACACACACACACACACACACACACACACACACACACACACACACACACATATATATATATATATATATATATATATATATATATATATATATATATATAAAGGCTGTTCCATATATGCAGTATTGGCATATCTTTGCCTTGTCTCTATTACACTGCAATTATATCACCTCACTTTGTTACAGTGAAACATTAAAACGTATCTTATTTTTATGTTGTACCCTCATCTCAAGCATGTTACAGTGTAATATTGACATTGCCTCTGTTGCCGTATGACACTTTTATCCATTGTTTATTATACTGTAATAAAAAAACCCTGTTTCACCTAATGTTAAACTGCCATCCCTTGTCTTTTACAATGCAGTAATGTAACTCCATGTCTGTGAAAGTGACATAAACCCATTCTGCGCCTGCTCTTTCACTAAAAGATAATCCTATGTCTGCCTTATTGTGCCAATATTATTCCATCCAGTAACAAAGGAGTTAAATATTGATCATCTGAACCCGTGTAAAAGCAATACATACAAATCTTTTTAAAGCACATTTCACTGACCAGCAGTGACATACTTACAGAGAAACACTCTATCTCAGAAGTATAGCACTGTTTAAAACCATCTTTAAAATGGATTAGTCTCTGTTCTTAATGCTTCTATATATGGAACAGCAAATGTTATCTCACATGCTACACAAAATGATTTGCAACAATAATATAAGTGGCGAACAAATATCGTTAAAAATCATATTGTCATTCAACTTGTGCAGCATCATTTTCAAACACATGCCAACAAACCCTAAAATATAGTAGAGGGTATCAAAATCATATGAAGTTATTAGTCTATGGGCCCTGAGGTCCTTACAAGCCTAGCCAAGAATTTAGCCCGTGTTCCAACAAGTCAGCACCCTATGCCACTGTCCAGCAGGGACACAGGTGGAATACCAGGGGTGTATTTTCTGTTACCCAATCCCAAATTCGACCTTGTTGACTGTCTATGTGAGTTTAAAAAATACATTAGGAAAATTAATTTAGTTGTATTATTTAAAGATAAATCTCAGACACACCTTAATAAAAATAAAATCACTGTAGATATATTAAAAAAGCTAGTACTTACATTCCACCTAGTCACTCTACAGTGGATATATATATGACAAAATTGTGACTAGGGAAATTTATCAAATGTACAATAAGTTTAGAGAAATTACTTATATCTGTAATTTAACTAAGGAGGAAGGGAAAATATTAAGAGATTTACAAAGGGACAATAACATCAGGGTGATGAAGCCTGATAAAGGGGGAGGGGTGGTCTTATATGATAGTATCGAATATACAAAAAAGATGTACGATATTTTGTACTACTCTGGCAATTATGAATCTAAATCTCGTAATGAGATTAACATAGCCTACCAAAGAATTGATTCATATTTGGAAGAATATTTAATTGAAGGAAGAGTTACTAGTGATCTATATCATTATTTAAAGGTTAAACATCCTAAATTAGCCACTTTGGTCGGCATACCCAAAGTACACAAGGATACTTTGGATCCACCTTTTAGACCCATTGTATCAGGGAGTAAATCTAAAACGTTTTCATTAGGAAAATACATTGATACTAAGTTAAAATATATATATAACGTCATACCCCACATGGTAAAAGATTCATGGGAGTTTTTAAGTAAATATCCCATTGATGCATGGAAAGAAGGTATCATGTTCATCACCATTGATGTTGTTGATCTCTTTCCATGCATCCCTAAACAAGAAGGTTTAGAAGCATTTAATAACAGTATTGTTAAATATACTAACCTTAATTGGGAGGAAATATGTTTAATTTTGGAGCTGATGTCTATAGTACTTGACAATAACTTCATTTATTTTGAGGGAGAATATTTCAAGCAGACTAGGTGGGTAGCTATGGGGGCAGCCTGTGCTCCCATATATGCCAACCTAGTCATGCTTGATTGGGAAGACACTCAATTATTCCCCAGTGAACATTTTAAATACATTAAACATTACTCCATATTCCTGGATGATATATCTATATATCTATATATATATATATATATATATATATATATATATATATATATATATATATATATATATATATATATATATATATATATATATACTATGGGAGGGAGACATGGACAGACTTCAGTTATTTATTCAATTTCTCAATAATAGTAGTGAATATTTAAAATTCACTTTTGCACATAGTTATGAAGGTGTTGCTTATCTTGATACTTATATTTACCATCAGGGAAGTAGACTAAAATCTAAAATACATCGGAAAAGTACATTTTCCAACAATTATTTGGAGTATGGCAGTTGCCACCTTGACAAAGTCAAATATAATGTATTTAAAGGGCAGACATTCGAGCTGCATGAATGACTTCTGAATATGATAACATGAAAGAGGAATTGAACTTCATAATGAAGTTATTCCAACAAAGAGGCTATCCCCAACATATAATGAAGAACATTGTACAATACGTTATGCAGAAACGGGACATAAAATACAAGCCATTATTAGGAGCTGGGAAAGAGATAATATCGAGTCAAAATATGGGACATAATAATAATAATAATATTGTGGCAGGCCCATACCAAAGATCCTGTATTATACAATATAATTTGGTTGCTAATGAAGTGAAAAATTTGATGTATAAACATTGGTATTTGGTATTGGGTGATGCTACTTTGACAGATATTATGGGTTCCAAACCCAATTTTATTTACAAAATGGAATGAAACATTAAACAGTATGTAGAACAACACTGTAGAGGGGTAAAGAATATTAAGAAAAGACATAATGCACACAGTAAGAAATGTGGTGCATGTAACCAATGTAGCTACATATAGGAAAAAGATAAAATAATGTTAGAGAATGGACATAAGACATTAGTAAGGTTTAAGTCAGGTAACTGCAATACCAACATGATTATATATATGGCAAAATGTAACATTTGTTCCAGTTACTATGTAGGTAAGACAGAAAGATGTTTTAAAAAGAGAATTTATGATCATACCTACAATATCAGAACAAAAGATACTACAAACACGTTGTATAGACACACTGAGAAGAAAGGTGACATCCATCAGTTTAAATTTGCTATTCTGGACACAATAAATGTGGACCCTAGAGGAGGTGACAATAAAACTTTATTGAATTATAAGGAGGTTAGGTGGCAGATATATCTGGATGCAACTACACCCCCTGGACTTAACGATTATATCCCAGTTGAACCCATATTGGAGATATTGAAGTAATACTAGGTCACTTCATAGTTTTATATAAAAATGAATTTAGTTTAAGATGAATACAGAAGGTTACCACAAACATACATGTTAATTAAAAATACTAACACGAAAACGTCTATTTTAGTGGAAAAAGTTTCTGTATATACCTTTTGGGTTAGTTAGAGAGTACATAGACACATTTTTATATACTCTAGTTGTATGATATGTTATTAGGGACTTATGCATTATATAGCAAGTGGGTGTGGTTTAGAGATATTTTGTTTTAATTATTATGCACAGTTTTAATAGTTAATAGTGATGATTTTATATATATATATATATTTTTTTTTTGTGTGTATTTTTATGCATCGTTTATACACACATGAAGTACTTAGGTTGTATATTTGTACATTTGTATATATTTTCACAGCATTCATTGAATCAACACAATGTAGCCACTTTGTTTTATATGGCTGGAAAGGTT
>NC_056737.1:965760938-965907151 GCF_019279795.1 Protopterus annectens
AGTATATACATCTATTATATATAAAGTGGACATCACAAGTTGGCGTGAGAGTAAAAAGTCAATAGATAAATTATATTACATAATGACTGACTAACAAAAGACAGAGTGGACATTAGAGCTGACACACTGAAAGTGACACAATGAAAAGTACAGACAGAGCAAGGTATGTAGAGGGAAGAAGGGAAGGAAACATTTAAGTTACATAACCAGAGAGTTAGCAATTACATTTTTCCAGTCTTGAAATGTGCATTTAAATTTGACTGGAAAATGGGGTAAGAGTAATGCTCTTTAAGAAAAGAAGGCTGAAATGGTTACTTGGCAACATATGGTTTGTCCCACTGTGTGGGTTACCTTAATTTAATTTTATTGGCATCATGGTCTTTGGTCATATATTATTATTATTATTATTATTATTATTATTATTATTATTATTATTGTTATTATTATTATTATTATATATATTAGTCCTATTGAATGTAATTGATGTGTATCTAATACTTTAACTGTTGTATTTATAACAAAGTATCACCTTTGAAGGTCTTTGGGGAAAATTGCTGGCCTTTCTGTGAAACTAATTTAGAATAAAATATCTGAAGTCACACCAGCATAGTTTGGCCCATCTCAGCTCCATGACATATAAGAACAATGCCCACACCACAGCCCATACAATCTGAGTGTGTATAACAAGCCAGATGCCACATAGGGTATGAGACTGAGCAGGCAGAGGGCCAGACAACTACACAGGAATGAATGGTGATTCCATTCTTTTACTTGCCACCAGAAAATGGAGGCCTGCAGGTGTTGAAAATTTAGCAAAAGGTGAAGGGGCACAAGCTTGGTTATATAAAGGCAGGAACAGTGACCCTTACTAAGTACATAAGATGGAATATGCATATGCATGAGAAGAGCTGAATACTTCCTCAATGTGATGAGAATGCCTGGATCAGCCAACAGGGGTGCAGTTAGGTCATACATAGAAAATAATCACATAGCTTGTATCAGGAGATGAGAAACTCACGAAAATACCAGTATAGCCTATGTGCATCTGCTTCAACTGAACTGATCTGCTTTTGGACATTATACTTACTAACTATCTATGGATAACATTCTGTCTTTACACTGAAATGTAAAAAAAAAAAATCATAGCTTTAATTATTGTTGTTGTGTTTAGTACAAGGCCAGAAGAATCTAATTGAACATGTGCACTGAAGGTAACTTGAAGATTAGTTACGAGTTTGATGATTGGTTGTGAAGTCTGGTGAACCAGAGAAAAATACTGAGCCATCAGATTGATGGACAATATAATTATGGCTATTAGAGTTGCTGTCGTTAACAAATATAGTAAAGAACAAGGGACTAAGTACAGAACATAAGAATACTCCTAAAGTGATTCGAGTGGGAGAAGTAATACTAACCCACCTAGCTATTTCGGTTCTGTTTTGCAGATAATTCATTAACCGGTTGCATACATACTGGGAACATTTGTGATACCCCCTCAACCAAAAGAGTAAAGGTGATGGGAAAGAACACAGAGATGCAAAATGATTGTTTGGAAGACATAAGCCTGAAGGTAGGGAGCTCTGCAGATTTACAGGACTGCCTTGAAAATGACACTAAAGCTAAACTAATGCAAGTATTCAAAGTATTTCCTTCCAAGAATAACTGCAAAAGATTTTATGCTATGAATCATCCTAAACACTCCTAGATAAAGGATATTACAGAAGTATTGTCTAGATGTTGGGAATGCAAGTTAAAACATACATCCAGTATAATACATTTTAATAAAAAATGGGCCTGCACTAAATGAATTACATTAAATTACATGCTTTGCTTCTTAGCTAAAATGTTAGGTGCCAAGTTACTGAAACCAGATGCAATGACAATGATTGTACTATTACCAAGAATATATATATTTATATATAATTGTATTATTCAACATGAATAATAAGAAAGGAAGAACAATTGCATTTATTAGTTGTAAATGCGGATGAATATAATTTAAAATTTCCTACAGAACTTTTTAACATAAACACTAGCTTCAAACAATTACAATTAATCTGTGTTATGATAAAAATGAGTTCAGAACTTTCTGATTTTTCTCAGCACATTATCCAGCACTGATTAACGCAAATTATTCAACAGTTATGTATGAGTTTAACTTCTAAGAAATGGACTGAAACAGTTAATTAGCAAACTTTGCTCCCAAAAAGGATTATTGTCATGTAACAAGTATGAACAGATATGTTAATGTCAATTAAGAAAAAAATGTTAGAGACAATTAATATAAATATCATGCCTTTCAAACTGGAGGAAACATTGAACACTACTTAATTCTCAAAGAAGTTATTTGGTTAAATAGCTGTTTGCACAAGCCATATTATCAACATTTACTAAAGTTATTTACAGGATAATTTATCATTAATTCACTAAATGTTTGCGGAAACAAGCAAGGAATTAAGGCTATAGACTATTTCATATTGATGAAATATAACAATTTTCCAAGCAAAGATTCTACATTGTTTTGCTAAAAGTGTACCTAATCAAAAGAAATGCAATAAACAATAAGAATAAGAATCTTTTGAAAAAAATTACAGTAGTATAAAGAGCACATTTACCAAACACAAAAAAGAATAATTCAAATGCAAGCTTGAGTTCTTTAACAAAGTTGAATTAATGCAGTCCTTAATCAGCAAAGCTAACAAAGGAATGGGAAAAAAAAATGTCAAAAATATTGGCAACAGAATGCCTTCATTTGCTAGGAAGCTTGTTGAAAGATAATAATTCTATAAGCTTAGGTCCAGTGAGAATAAAGACTGAAGTAATTGTCAACAATAAGGATATTGCAGAATGAATGTTTATTTTCAATCTGTGTTAAAGAGGAAATGCAGAAAAAATTACTATTACAACAAATCCAAAACCGTAAAACAGAATGAATTAAAAGCAACTATTAAAAGATGTAAATGATCCTCCTTCAGGCGTGAATATGGTTGTTTTAATTAAAAATGCAAAAGGTGTTACATATAATTTACTGCATTTAATCAATATTTCATTAATATCAGGTACCATTCTCAAAGCATCAAAGATTGTTTATGATGTGCCGATGTTTACATGACCAATACAAAAAAGTAGAAAAAGAAAAAAAAAATAGGTCTATTGTTTTTAAACCATGTATAATGACATTAAAGGTGGCTGTCTCACTGTGCAGAGTAAATGCATATACAAAATAAGACAGAAGGAGTAAATTAAAATATTTTATTATGCAACGGATTAGCTTCTTCCAAACAAAGCAGTTTTAAATTCAAGCTACAAAATATTATTTAGAACCAATATAATGTATAACTGATATAAAATTCAGGTAACATTTATATTAGCTTTATTTTGGGTCAGAAGATCAAGATTGGTATCCTTTAAATGTTATGATCAAATAATGTTCTTCTTAAGCTTTCCAGCTTCCAGAATCACTTATAATTTAGCTTCTGTTTGTAAGAAAAATGGATGAATAATTTCTTCCCAGCTGGTTCCTTGCAACAATTTACCATAGCTGAAATATAAATTATAATAAGTGATCAGATTCAAAAGTATGTTTAAATAATGTGTTAGTTTCATGCATTTGCCTAATGACATGGAAATGTTCAAAAATTCTAAGATGTAATATACAATCATGCTTCCAAACATAAAATAAGTTACAAACACATGAGGCTAAATATATTAACCACTTAAAATAAAGGTTAGAATTTTGCCAATGGTAAGTGCTTACCCATTCAGGATTTAAAAAAAATATATACTTTTTATCATAAAATTGCCTGATAACATTTTCTTCATACTGAATCCTAGGGTTCCACTATAAATGGGCAAAGTTCAATCTGCCAAGGATATGAATCCCTGCATGATATTCCCTGATATAAAATGGCAAACTAAAACAATAAGTGCAAAAGTCACTGAAGTAATGGGCATTCAGTATTGCCAATTAGCTGAAACACCTGATGTTCATAAGGGTCATTTGCATATATCCCATGTGCCTCTGACACAAGAGGTTTGGGAGGTCACTCACTGGAAGTTTTAGCTTTGCTGGAGTTTTCGTTTTGTTTTTACTGATATAAAATAGCCAAAAAACACTTTTTAAAGTTGTTTTTGCAGGTGGGCAAGTCTTATGCACCCTCCAGATTTATTTATATCAACTCCAGAGTTGCACCAACTTGAAATACGATAAAGTTATGTCCAAAAAGGCATAACTGTTGGCACAATGTGACAACAATGATTTCCTATGGAGGAGCTTTGATCTTCAGTGGGATGAACCTTGGATAAATGAAGCAGGGCAAAAGACATTTAGTGTTAAATGCCTGAGAAACTGACATCCTCTGTTTTATTGCCATATTTCACACTAATGCACTTTTTTTCTTCTTTTGTCTTTGGAATATAAAAAATTAAGTCTGACATCATTTGAACTTTTCTTGTTAGTCTGCATCAAATTCTAGTTGTCAAATAATCCACCTGAGGATTGTTCAATTAGTTTTTATTAAATAAATCATCCCATGCAATGACTGGAGATACACAGATGGCATAATGGTTAAGGTCTTTGCCTTACATGCACAAGGTACAAGGTTTGATCTTGACCTCTGGTCAATGCCTGTTTGGAGTTTGTATGTTATCCCTTTGTCTCTGTGAGATACCTCTGAAAAACATTCAGATTCATCAATTAATGGAGCTGTGGGCAGCAGTACAGACTCTACATGGTATCCTATAGGGGGAAGAGTGGTACAAACCAATCACTTTAGGCATCTACTGTGGTGGTAGTAGGATGTAATAAATTTCTTAGGTGGATAGTATCCTCATGATAGGAGAACATGAATCACAGACTGCACGCTGTGGCAGGGCTAGCCATTCAACAGTGTAAAAATATGGCTCTAGGACCCAGCCTATTCCGACCTACTCCATGGACCCATGCTAATGGTGGGAGGGCTGTATGTGCCCCTATTGGGCAGTGTGTGTGCCTGCCATAAAGACCAGAAGCCCTGGGTCAGTAAGTTACTGGCTGACTGGTGTCCAGTTGCCTTGCCTGTGTTAAATGGGATGGTGCTACAACATTTTCTGCATTTAATTAGGTTCACTGACAGTCTGGAGCAAGTGGATGATAGTGCAGAGATTGGACAGTCTATGTATCCAAGAGACAAGATGGAAAAGCAGAGCAAAAAAGCCAATTGGCTTGGGATCAAGCGTCTACTACTCAGTAGGAGGACAGGCTAGAAATTATGTGGGAACTGTGGTGAGAGAGGCTTCAGAAGGCAGAAGAGTACATTCAGACAGCAGTTGCAGGATCTAGTAGATAAAGAAGTGCAACATGAATTGGTGTATAATATGTAACTTGAATGGACATATCAGGAGAGGACATGAGGGCTGCCTTGGTCCATGTGGGTATGGCAACTGCAATAAAGAAGAATAGGTCATTCTAGACTTCTATGGCTTGATAGAATTCAATACATGGTTCAGAAAGAGACAGTCACAAGATGGTATATAAGATGGGTCAACATGCAAGTCAGGAAGACTTCCTCCTAGTAAGGAAAGGGCACTGGGGTAAATATAGTGACTGCAAAGTCATCCCCAGTGAAACAGTCAACCCACAGCATAAACCACTGATTGCCACAATCACTTGCAAGCAGTAGTCAGAAAAGGCTCTAAGTTCAACAGAAGCTAGGATGAAGACCTGGACTAGGCAGACAGTAAAACATTTCAGTTAATTACACAGGGCTCTAGCACCCCATGAAGAGGAGGAAATAGGTGGAGTTGAAGAAGAATGGCAGACTATAGAACAGATATGTGGCTGAGCCAGGTATGGAAATAAGGTACATAAGGAACTTTGGTGGTAAAATGCAGACGTCCAGGAATCAAAAGAAAGAAAGAGTGCAGGAAAAAGTAAAAGTGGGAGATGGAAAAGACAGACCAGGCTAGGAAGGAATACTGGTTGGCTAACAAAGAGGCTAAGAAAAGAGTCACAATAGCAAAGAACAGGGCATCACAGGCACTCTACCAGCTCTGAAAAGTGACTCAGTAGGTGGCACAAAGATACTATATCAGGTTGCAAGGCAAAGACAGAAAGATAAAGAAGATAGTCAGACACCCTTCACAAGGGATGGCAGCAACAGCCTGCTTACCAGTCCAGATGACATCAAAGGAGGGTGGAAGGATTACATCCAGCAGCTTTTGAATGAAGAACACCCCTCAGTAGCTGTACTGCCCCATACACAGGCTACATTGAGAGAAGAAGAGGAGCCCACCCTAGAAGAATAAGGATAGCACCAAGGCAAATGAAGTCAGGGAAAGCAGCAGGCTCAGATGAAGTCACAGCAGATATGATAATGCAGCAGTCTCAGATGAAGTCACAGCAGATATGATAAAGATGCTGGGTAAGATAGAGGAAAAATAGCTCCTGGAGTATTCATAACAGTGTGAAGGGAAAGCTGTATCCCAGATGACTCAAATAATCATACTTGTGCCAGTGGACAAGAACAAAAGGGACATCCACAACTGTGGGCAATACAAAGGTATCAAGCTCCTGTCAAATTACATGAAAGTTCTGGAGAGGGTGATTGATAAACAGATACACAACAGATATTTTTGCACTGCTATGTTTTTATACCACTTAGTTGCAAACTAATCATTGTTTTCAGAAATGCAATTTTCCAAAAAAATCAATGGTATCTGAACTGCTAAAAACTTCATAATGCAAAGGACACCATATGTATTCATAGAGACATCCAGCTTGCTGGTGCAGTGCTAATACATGTGCAGATTGTTGCACAGAGTCATTAGAGCTAATCAGACCTGTATTAATTAGGTAGTGGATTATGCCTACATGCTGAGCCAAGGACCACATAAGAAATGGGAGACACAACAGTAGCAGGACAAACAAAGCTAGGCTGCTGTATGGATGTATGCATGTCCAGCAGCTAAGGCAAGCGAGAATGCCTAAGCCAACTGCACTGATATGCAAAACTGGATTATACCTGCAAATTGTCTGTAGTGATCAGTGTACTACCCCAGTAAACAAACTAAACTAAACTAAATGAAACTAAACTAAATAAATGAATAAATGTTGCAAGAATGCAACTCATACAAGAAGGGCAGTGCAGCCATCAGATAGATCAATGTGGATGAGCAAAACAGAGTGTCAGTCTTGTTCAGCTAATATTCTTTACAAATAAGAATGCATATCACACATACCTCTCAAATGTCCAGATTTTTGTCTTATATTTTCAGTCTGTTAATCATATAATTTGTGGTTTTCTGGAAAATCACAGAGGAGTGATGTCACTGAATCATGACATATATTTGAGTTTTCCATGTTACATCCTTCAGAAAATGTATAGTACCACAAGTCCTGTTATAGCTATTTCATTAAGTTTATAGGAGCAATAATTAAAATCTGTCCATATTTTGGAGCCTTTCTCCCCCATTATTTTAGTCTTTATCCTGACTTACTGCACTAAGAGCTAGAGAGGTATTACAGCACCTTCTTAACCAAAGTTCCCAAGATAATAATTTTCTGATAAAGGATACACAAAGTGCAAATCCTTCTTGACCAGATCCATCTATACTTTATGTGAGTGATTCCTTCTACGTCTGCCTTTCCATTCTAGTTTTAATTTAACTGTTTCCTCTTGCCCCCAACTTTCTGATTTTTGCAAACTGTGTTGTGCAGGCAATGACAGAATCATTCTGAATTACCCTGCTTAGATAATCTGCTGGTGGCTTATTCTCCTCCTCCTATACTTGTTTGGCGATGTTTCCTATGTTAGACTGTTTGGAATGGATCTTTAGACAACATGCCCCCAACTGCTAATGCATTTTGTCATGGATTCTAATTGTAAAGATCAATACAAAGGTTGGTCTTAATATCAGAACCTATCTTGTCAGCCTGGATGAAGCTGGATTAATACTTTATCTCTCAAAACTTTGATAATGCCAACGCATGCACACACAGTGCAACTTCTTATCTGAGTTAGAAATGTACTGTTTTGTGTCTGCTTGTTTACCTTTCAGGATTTGATAAGTTTCCTAGGTTCCCTAATACGGTGATGTCTATGTCAAAATATACCACATTTTCTCTCTCCATGACCTAATTTATTTGCATCCTTCTTGTTTTAGCAGGTATTGTGAGGATTAACCCATTCCCTGTGTTGAGATGGTGTGGGATCAAATGATAATCACGTCTTCTGCTATGCCCTGGCCTTCATCAATGACAGGAACATCATACTTTTTAAACAAATAAAACAAATGGAACCAAGTGCTAATCCGACACAACACCCATTAAGCCAAAAAATCCAAATTAGTTAACAGCAGCAACTAACATACTGAGATGGAAATGTTAAACTAAGCTTTTAATTCTCTCAAGCTTTCACTCCCAAAATCACCAGTTAACCTGTGTTCTAACTATTATATTTCAGCTAAAATCAACCAAATATTTGTTTTTTTTTTTCCAAATTTTTTATTGATTTTCCAATAACAATCATTTAAACAACAAACTATAATAAAACTATATACTAATTTTACAAAGGCCTCAAGCACTGTATAAAATGTTATAAATGTAAAGAAGGGTACAATATTCATTCATTCATACTTTCAATATGACTAATTTGATGGAGACAAATCTAACTTCAATGATTGAATTAGGGATGAAACTTTTATCCAGGGGTTGTTAGTCCATTTTCTGGGATATATTCTTGCTTCTTTAACTTTTATTTCCATCGACGCTACTTCAACCAGGAGGATCTTGAAATCTTGTAAGGGTGGAATGGAGAATGACTTCCATCTTCTTGTAATACATGTTTTGGCTACTGCTAGAATTGTCCAAAGAAGATACTCATTTTTGTTATTCAATACAATAGATTCATTTACATTAAGAAAAATTAATGATTTTGATAATATAAAGGAATCAGTAAAGATGGCTTGGAGAAAATTTTCAACATCATTCCAAAATTTCTTAATGCAAGAACAATCATAAAAGATATGAGACCAATCGGCCTTACATTTCAAAGAACACCTCCAACACATCTCCTGCTCCAAGGAGTTAAATTTAGCAATCTTACTAGGCGTGTAAAAACCTCTATGAAAAAATTTCCATGAGAAAATTTTCCATATTTGTAAGTTAAAGGTTAGTTTAAGAGTATGTAAAATTTTTGATTTATTCGCAGAAGTTAGGGACAATGTGCAATCTTTAATGATAAAATCCCAAAACCTCTGATTAGGAGTAGTCTTGTAAGTAATAATAAGTTTATAGGTTTTTGAAATTAAATTTTTCCGATGGAATTTACCATGAAGTATTTCATTCATGAGAGTTATGCATTTAGGTGGAGAACTAAAGAAAGAACTCTGTATTGTTCTGCATAAGTCTTGAGTAAATGGAAGCAGACTATTTAGAACTTGCCAGCCTGATGATGATTGATCATATTATTTGATCAGACATTGTGTATCTATGGTAACTAAATCTTTTGTACAATATAACCAGCATGTAATTTTTTCCTTTCCCAATAGCTGAGTGTATCTAAACTAATATTATCAAAAAAGTTTTTTGTAGCTTTAAAGAGGAATAGAAGCTGGATCCATATTTTAATGTAAATATTGTTATTTACAAAGCTTCTAAAGGACTTATAAATACAATTTAAGTAATCTAGATTAGTGAATTTAATAGTATTATACTGTATATTAATACAAAGTACACACCAAAGCCTGTTACTTAATTCACTTAATTGTAATTTTTTTATTAGCTTATTTTCATTTAGGATGATAGTTGTATGTAGTATTTTCCAAGGCGAAGAGTACTTGAGATCTATCCAATTTAATGTTGTTTTTAGGTTAGAGGCTTTGATATAGGATTCTATATCTGAAAAAGTTATTCCTGCAAGCTCCCATGGTCTGATATGATTGGTTAGAGCTATTCTATTTTTTTGGGGGGGTACCATAGAAATTTTAATAGAGTTTTGTTTATTTCTTTTAAAAGTTTTTTACTGGGTAATACAGAAATAGAAAGAGCTATGTAATTTATTTTTGGCAATAAGATCATTTTAATTAATTGTAATCTATCTTCAAATTTTAGATGCAATTTATTCCATTTCTCTGTGAGAGTTTTTAGTGAGTTTATAATGTTTTTATAGTTTGCGTTTAAAGTTAGGTCTATATTTTCACATAGATCAATCCCTAGATACTTCAAAGAAGAAACCTGTTTCCCAATTATTTCATTATTGGTTGAATTAGTATTTTCATTAGATTTTTTTTTATTCAGGAGCATATGATTAGATTTAGAACTACTAATTCTAAGGCCAGAAATATAGTAACATTTTTTGACTAGCATATCTAATTCTTGTAAGGATTTTTCGGAAATTATTAAAGTAAGCAGGATATTATCTGCAAATAAAATTATTTTGGAATTAAATTGATTATTTATATTTAGGCCTATAATTTTAGGATCTGACTGAATTGCCAAAGAAAGAGGTTCTATTGCTAAAGCGAATACAATTTGAGACAATGGGCATCCCTGTTTGGTACCTTTAGTAATTTTAATTGACTCTGATACAAATGGACCTAATTTTACATAAGCTAAATTATTATAATAAATATTTTTTATAAAGGTAATGAATTGAGTGGGGAATTTATATAATTCTAGAATTTTAAAAAGATAATTCCAGTTTAATGAATCAAAGGCTTTCTCAATATTAAGAATGATTATAAGAGCTTCTTGTTTGTCTCTATTTAGAATATCTATAGTAGTTATAATTCTTCGAATATTATCTTGGGTATGTCTGTTATAAATTAATCCCATTTGGATCTCTGAAATGAGATGAGTTAATGATTTCTTAAATCTGTTAACTAATATAGACATTAATAGTTTATAATCATTGTTAATCAGAGAAATTGGTCTATATGATTTGCATAAATGGGAGTCTTTATTTTTTTTTAATATAGGAGTAATTAATGAGTATCTCCACAAGGGAGGAATTCTACCTTATAAATAAGATTCATTTAGGGCTTTATGTAAGAGTGATATAGCAGAAGGTGGCAGAAGCTTATATATTTCATTAATAATACCATCAATACCCGGTGATTTATTATTTTTGCTTTCCTGAATTTTCTCAATAATTTCCTTTAGAGAGATTTGTTTCTGAATCTCATTAATCAAAGTCTCTGGTAGATTCTTAAATACTGGGAAGTTCAAGCTGTGTTCTGAGAATTCATGTTAAATGTCATTGTTTTTGTACTGTTCCGAGAAGTGATACTTAGAATGATCCAAAATATCACCAATATCAGAAACTTTTTTATTATTTCTCCCTTCATGAAATATACTCACAATATTATTTTCAATAGAGTTTCTTTTCACTCTCAGTGTTGAATTACGCATGTATTTTGGAGATACAGAGAAAGAATTTAATCTTAATTTTTCTAGGGCCAAGTTGGTTTTATGAGTTAAAATGTCATTATATTTTTTGTTTAAGGATTCATTTTTTTTTTCTTATGTGGGATGGTTCTAGTATTATCTTTATTAATTAATACAATTTGTTTTTGTATATTAGATAATTCCGACTCCCATTCCTTCATTTTATTATTAAACCATGTGATAATTTTGCCATATAAGTAGGCTTTCAATGAATCCCAAAGTATTGCTACATTTACTTCACTGGTTAAATTTGTATCCAAGAGGAATTCTATCTCTGTATCAAGACAAAGTTTGAGCTGTTTCAATTTAGTAATATATGCTGGTATTCTTTTAGTGAAAGATATTTTTTTAAATCAGTTTGAAAATTAAAAATAAATGCATTATGATCAGACATAGGGCATGGGACTATTGTAAAGCATGATATTTTTTTTTTTTAGATCTTGGGATATAAATACTTTAGCATTTCTAAACGTAGTAAGACAAACCGAATAAAAAACAAAAAGGAGGAACAGAAGTGCAAAAGCCTCGTCCACAGCACTCATAGTCACACTGAAAATTTTGGCTTAAAAACAGTTTAATTAACGTTCAGTAAGTTTAATAAAACAAACAACGTTTTCGTCACCATACAATAGCAACTTCTTCAGAAAAGTTAAGAACTACAAGAGTTCAGCCTTTTAAAAATTCCGCTAAGGAGGAGCAAGAAGCCTCATCCTATCAGAGTGAGGTTTTCGTGTAAATAAATCAAATTACTATGGAAACCAATGTAACCTTAGTTCGCTACAAGTAATTACTCTAATGTTATTATGTATCACATCAAATGTATTCCAAGCAGTCTGATTAATATAAAAAATTATTATAAAAAATTACGTAGCAAAAAACAAGACAGTATAAATAAATGGATATTTACATGTGTAAACCACTTATATTAATAACTGTAAAACCACCCTCAATATTTCAAAAACCGCTTCAGTTTCAAAAAGCAAGAAATATTGCAATTTTCATTGAGGCCAGGAAAACAGAACGCATTTAAAACTAGTCGCCACTCCAATTCGCAACATTCAAGAAACAGTGATGTAGGACCACCTCTAAAATCAGGTGGAATCTGATCTATTGCTATAAAAGAAAAAGAAAGGCCATTGTTAATTTCTACGTGTTTAGCTAATGCATTGTCAGCTTTTCTTTTCCTAATAGCATAATTGTGTTCAAGTATTCTATTTCTAAACTTTCAGTCGTTTTTTCCGACATAGAATACTGAACACATTTTACACTGTGCCAAATAAACTATGCTTTTAGAATTGCAGTCAAGTCTATGGTAAATGGAGTGTTTTTTACCATTGACCACAAACAAGCTAGTTGGTTTGACACTATTACATTGATTACATGTCCCACATTGAAAGCAACCCAAAGTTCTGTGTTTAGATATTGACCTCTTAGTTCCTAAAAGATTTTTTAAATTGGCACCCTTCCTATAAATGATAGTAAAAGAGTGTCCTAATCGTTCTAAAAGGGAACTATCCTTCCCAAGCAGTTGCCAATTTTTATACAAAATAAGCTTGATGTATTTGCTGTCGTTGTTGAAAACTGTTACAAAGCTAGATCTTGATGAGGCATTATGTGATAAGTTTGAGTCTGGGACATTAGAGACATCAACATCACAATTTGTAGTAATCTGTAGTATGTCAGTAGGTGTGCAAAGTGGCTGCTCACTTGTGGATTCCTTAAGGTACAAAATAGGGTTGAACAAGCCCATCATTCGTTTATTTTTAACTTCTGTAACGAGTTCATAAACTAATTTGTGGGGATAACCCCTATTTTTAAACATATTCGACACATTGTCACATTCTTCGACAAAGTCTACTTCTAGTGTGCATAATCTAGCTGCACGTACTAGTTGCCCCTTGACTATACTACGTTTCTGTTTAAAAGGGTGGGCGCTAGAAAAATGGAGAAAAGAATTACAATAGGTTGGTTTTCTATACATATTAGAGTAGAATCCAATTTTATTTGAATATTTCGTCAGTTTCACATTTTAAAACTGGTGTTGTGAAAATCGTTGTTACCAAACAAAAAAGTGAGGTTCAATTTCCTCACAAAACATTTTAAATCAATAATAGTACGGGCTAGGTTCATGTTCTTGCTCAGAACAAACGTATTTCCTTTTGCTAACAAGTCAGTCAACAATGGATGAATAAAAACAGAAGAAAAGTTATAAAAGTCCCTGACTCCCTATTTCATAAAGAACTGATGAACCTTTTTGACACCTCAGGTTTCACTCTCATGGAGTTAATGATTAAACATTATTTGGTTCAAATAGATGAACTTTCAGCAGAAGTTAATAAGTTAGACACTGATATAAAAACAGACAATGATTTCATTAGATATAAGTATGATTATGGCAGAGTTTTTTTGAGCATCAACCAAATGATTGACAAACTCAAGGGGAATAAATTAAAGAAATTGAACTGGGACTGATTGGCCTATTCAAACGGTTCAGCTTACCCTAGACCTAAACAATCTCAGGTTTGGAATGACAAAAAATCTACTTTCAAACCTAACAACCACTTGCTAGATGCCAACTCTAACAACTCTAATTTAGGTGATGACTCTGACACTTGTCCACCCGATGAACCGTTGAGACATAGTGAAAGATTACAGGCTAACAGGAATAATACTAACGGTGGTCAAAATTTCCAACAGACTGAGAGACTAGCAAACCGGGCTGACAATGAACAGGTTTTTTCCAAAGATGGGCAAACTAAGAACAAGTTCAATCCCAAAACTCCTCGAAATCAGAGGAACAAAGGATGGAACAGGAAGAAAAGATAGCAGAGTCTTTGCCATCACATTTTGACTTTAAACCAGTCATACTAAAAAACTCTAATGGCGATTTTAACATTTATAACTTTTCTTCTATTTTTATTGATCCATTGTTGACTGACTTGTTAGCAAAAGGAAATATGTTTGTTCCGAGCAAGAACATGAACCTAGCCCATACTATTATTGATTTAAAATGTTTTGTGAGGAAATTGAACCTCACTTTTTTGTTTGGTATCAACGATTTTCACAACACCAGTTTTAAAACTGTTAGTGTTTTTAACCCTCCACTTCACCCCTTACTACACACATTTGAGAATATGTGCGAGCTAGATATCAGACATATTCCTTTTTATCGCAACGAGACTAAGGTCATTAACAACACAAGTCATGAACAACTTCAAGCCCTAGAGTTTTTAAGATCCCAGTCAGTTAGGTGTATTAAACCGGATAAAGGAGGTGGATTGGTCATTCTTGATAACAGTGACTATACTGATAGAATGGAAACTGTATTTAACAGCGCAGCTTATGCAAAAGCTTCATTAAATGAATATAATACTGCGCTGACAAGAGTTAAAGGTTATTTTAGGGACCTGTTTATTGAAGGTAGAATTAACATAGATACATTTAATTATATCAGTATACCATTTCCTAAGCTTCCTATTATGTTTGGGATCCCTAAAATACATAAAGACCTTTCCAACCCACCTATGAGACCTTTAATTGATGGTAGGGGCTCATTAACCTACCCCTGTGCTAAAGTGGTTGACTCGATTTTGCAAAAATATCTCAAATCGATTCCACAAGTATGTAAGGATTCTTGGTCTTTACTAGCTGACTTGAATGAGGTCATGTTTAACCCTAGAGACAACTTCTTGACAATAGACGTAGTAGATCTTTACACCTCTATTCCACATTTAGAAGCTGTGGAACGGCCAGTTTTGATGTTAAAAGAAAAGAACGCTTTGAAAAATGAGATTGATTTGTTCGGTGAATTGATAGATATCATTTTGACCAATAATTACTTCACTTTCAACAGTCAATTTTATTTGCAAAAGCATGTTGTGGCAATGGGCTCACCATGCGGGGCTAGTTTAGCAAATATGTTTGCTGCATATTGGGAGAAAACCTTTATTTTTGATATACCTGATAAAAGAAGTCTTATAAGTTATTATACTAGATTTCTAGATGACATTTATCATCTTTAAAGGTGATTTAAGCGAAGCTAACAAATTTGTTGAATATTTAAACAATACAACACCTTTTTTCAAATTTATGTTTAAATTTCATTCAACTAATATTGAATATTTAGATGTGAAACTGACGAAATATTCAAATAAAATTGGATTCTACTCTAATATTTATAGAAAACCAACCCATTGTAATTCTTTTCTCCATTTTTCTAGTGCCCACCCTTTTAAACAGAAGCGTAGTATAGTCAAGGGGCAACTAGTACGTGCAGCTAGATTATACACACTAGAAGTAGACTTTGTTGAAGAATGTGACAATTTGTCAAATATGTTTAAAAATAGGGGTTATCCCCACAAATTAGTTTATGAACTCGTTACAGAAGTTAAAAATAAATGAATGATGGGCTTGTTCAACCCTATTTTGTACCTTAAGGATCCACAAGTGAGCAGCCACTTTGCACACCTACTGACATACTACAGATTACTACAAATTGTGATGTTGATGTCTCTAATGTCCCAGACTCAAACTTATCACATAATGCCTCATCTTTAGTTCCACTAAGATCTAGTTTTGTAACAGTTTTCAACAACGACAGCAAATACATCAAGCTTATTTTGTATAAAAATTGGCAACTGCTTGGGAAGGATAGTTCCCTTTTAGAATGATTAGGACACTCTTTTACTATCATTTATAGGAAGGGTGCCAATTTAAAAAATCTTTTAGGAACTAAGAGGTCAATATCTAAACACAGAACTTTGGGTTGCTTTCAATGTGGGACATGTAATCAATGTAATAGTGTCAAACCAACTAGCTTGTTTGTGGTCAATGGTAAAAAACACTCCATTTACCATAGACTTGACTGCAATTCTAAAAGCATAGCTTATTTGGCACAATGTAAAATGTGTTCATTATTCTATGTCGGAAAAAACGACCGAAAGTTTAGAAATAGAATACTTGAACACAATTATGCTATTAGGAAAAGAAAAGCTGACAATGCATTAGCTAAACACGTAGAAATTAACACTGGCCATTCTTTTTCTTTTATAGCAATAGATCAGATTCCACCTGATTTTAGAGGTGGTCCTACATCACTGTTTCTTGAATGTCGCGAATTGGAGTGGCAACTAGTTTTAAATGCGTTCTGTTTTCCTGGCCTCAATGAAAATTGCAATATTTCTTGCTTTTTGAAACTGAAGCGGTTTTTGAAATATTGAGGGTGGTTTTACAGTTATTAATATAAGTGGTTTACACATGTAAATATCCATTTATTTATACTGTCTTGTTTTTTGCTACGTAATTTTTAATAATAATTTTTCATATTAATCAGACTGCTTGGAATACATTTGATGTGATACATAATAACATTAGAGTAATTACTTGTAGCGAACTAAGGTTACATTGGTTTCCATAGTAATTTGATTTATTTACACGAAAACCTCACTCTGATAGGATGAGGCTTCTTGCTCCTCCTTAGCGGAATTTTTAAAAGGCTGAACTCTTGTAGTTCTTAACTTTTCTGAAGAAGTTGCTATTGTATGGTGACGAAAATGTTGTTTGTTTTATTAAACTTACTGAATGTTAATTAAACTGTTTTTACTCCAGAATTTTCAGTGTGACTATGAGTGCTGTGGACGAGGCTTTTGCACTTCTGTTCCTCCTTTTTGTTTTTTATTCACTTTATCATTTATGGTTTGAGTCCTATATCTAAAATCACAGTGGGAAAACTCTAATGAATTATCATTTCTAAGATAAAATAAATCAAATAACTTTAAGTTGTCTACCCATTTTTTAAGATTTTTCCCTATAGGAGTAATATGAAAAGGTTTTTTATTAGTAGTTTCTGAGTCATTCAGTAAACAATTAAAATCTCCTCCTACAATCAAACTACCCTTAGAATTGTTAGTGATGAGTTCTAAGTGCTTTTTAATTGTTGTTACCCCAATTCCCGGAAACCAATAGACATTGGCCAGTGTCCAAATTCTATTTCTAAATTTTATTATTATAATTGATGAGTCCTTCCTTATCTTCATAATTATACAAATTTGAGGAGAGATAAAACTTTTCCTCCATAGTGTTAGAAAGCCTCTCGTCTTTTTGGTAAATGAGGAGTTGGATAGTTTTAAGTATTCGTTCGGGTTCCAGCTAAAACTATCATTTATTTTGAAGTGGGTTTCTTGTAAGAATATTACTTGTGCTTTATTTAATTTCAAATATTTTAATAAGTTGAGTCTTTTCCCTGGATTATTTGATCCATTAACATTTAAGGAAAGAAAAATCAAATCCATCTTATTTATTTAATGTTTTAAATTATAATAAATGTGATAACAAAGTAATCATAATATTTAAGATTTGCACACCCTTCTTGGAAGAATTATATTTAAGCAATAAGGCGTTGTTTCCCAATGTTGTTGTTGTTGTTGTGTTTTTCAGCTTATCCCAGTTAGGGGTCGCCACAGCAGAACTCCAGTCCGCTAATGTTTGGTAGTGGATCTTTACGTGCCGAGTTACCAGCCCTGATGCACAACCTTCAACGAAGGCACACCCATTCACGCATGCCTCCACACAGAAGACGCTCTAGCTGAGAATCCAATGGGACAACGTCTTGCTGTGAGATGACAACACTACCAGAGCACCACTACCGCGGATCCACAGCACCACTACCGTGGGTGTTGTTTCCCAATGTAAAATACAATTTAATATCAGACTGAGGCCTAAAAAAAGAAATATTTAAAACTAAACTTTTAACAATCAGTAAATCCATTAACTGACATGGAATGTAAAACATTCCTAACCTGACAGGAAAAAAAACAGTCAGATTAACCATCACTTCCAAATTTTGGAATGAATTTGCCCAGCTTGACGCTCCAGAGTATACATTTTATGAAGTTCTATAGATTAATTGACATGAGCGAACATCAATATATTGATGTAATACATAGTTTGATTGTATCTAGTACAATTAAATCTCACTAATAAGCCTTTGTTTGATTAAGAAATACATATCCGCATTTCTGTATGAATTATTATATAAGTGAAGAATTAACAATTTGATAATGAGCATGTATAGCTAATATTTACCAATTAAAGTCTCAAGAGCATCTGGATACGTAAAATGTTCAGTAATTTAAAGATAGATAAACATAACAGTATTAATCGGAAAAAATCAATACAGTTATTAGATCAGCATTTAAAGTATTTATAGCAATAAAAATTACATGTAACTAATTGCCAAAGCATTTCTCTTACGATGAGGTATTATGTGATTGTCACTCCTCTGTATAGTAATTGCACATATTTCCTTATTGCTACTAGATAGTAACAATATTACCATAATATAAACATGAGCAGGACATATGGAATGGAATGTATATTTACAAATGGTGATGGTTGACAGAGGAGATCCTACCCAAGCAGTTCCTATCTATCACAAACTCAAAAAGTCCATATAGCCATGGAAAGATTCCAACAATAACTAATAAATATAAATTTACTTTCTAACAAATTATGCAAAGTTTTATATAAAGAAGCATGTCTTAATATTACATAAACAATCGAGTAGTTTTTACTATTGTGAGATTATATTTGGTAAAGTTAACAATATCAAACACATTTAAATGTAAGATTCATTACTTATTCAAGCAAAACCCTTTTTTTTTTCTTTTTTCTTTCCTTCACCTTTTTCCTCTTTTTATACATACATATTTATCTCTTTCCTCTTTGTTTATTTCCTCTTTCTATTCCCCTTTCAGTTTCCTTTTAATGAAAAGAAACATTTGCTATATGATCCTTAGCATTATCATTACATTTTTTTATATATTGATTTGAACATTTGAACACTGCATAGCAAGTCTTTTGCTATAACATACTTGGACTTCAACCTTTTACCCAGGTCAGCCTTGGTGACCTTGTTAATTACAATAATACTGTGTTTGTGTATAAACTTTGTTCTCATCATAGTAGTTGTTTCCTTTTATATACATATATATATATATATATATATATATATATATATATATATATATATATATATATATATATATATATATATATATATATATATATATATACGTTCATAATTCTCTAGGGCTTTAACATTTTGAAAATAGCTTAACTTCTTTATATACCAACTGCAAGATGGAGATTAATAGTAACATCACTGAACATGGTTAAGCAGAAATTTATTAATATCTTAAATATTTGTGCCTCATGGGCTTGCCCTTATAACAGTTGTAATGTATAGTTCCACAATGGCTCCTTTTTAAAGTACAGCATAGTTATACCAAATGGAGTAAATATCACAAATTAAAACTGAAAGAGCCTGAGTCCAAATGTGAAGTGATGATACTAGTAAATGATTTTATACGCTCTCTATGACTGTCCTTTCCATTTAAACCACTGAGAGATTTTAAGCATGGGTAGTTTAGATGTGTTAGAGCCATTTGTAACTAAATATTTATGTTATATTCTACTAATTTGTCACCAAATTATTTCCTCGACATCCAAGACTGATGACAGATGTGTATACTTGGCAGGTTTAGTTGAGAACAAAACATTATACTTTGCTGCAAAATGTATAGCTTTATCAGACTACTACTTTAATTAAAATAAATTGCACACACTATATAAACAGTCTTTACTACTGACTGCCATTTACATAATGAGCAGACTCTACTACCTTATAGTGGTCAATATTTTATTTATTGCAAATAAAAAAAACATTTCAAATAATTCACATCTGACTTAGGATATTATGACTTCTGAAATCTTACTTTGCATTTTTTTTCTTTATAAATTTGACTGATGCCAATTAGTCTAGATCAACTACTGTAACATGTCTAAGCAAATAAGACATTGAAGCTTTTATTGTTACGTCTGCACAAATAGTGTTCTGGCCAAGTTACCTTTTTAGATATGTGTTTTTTTTTTCTTTCTTTTCTTTTTTTGATGATGATGATACAATGATCACAGTAAGATGGGAAAGCCTTTAGTGGAAATATTCTCACAGGGGCATTAGTAAGCAGCCAGTTTAGTAAAGCATGATCTTTGGTAAGTGGATTGGATTTAGTAATATAATGTGACTTTCTGGAAGAAATGAGATCTTGTTTAGGTGAGTGTCTAGGGATCTCATATAGTGTATGTCCGAATAGACATTAAATCACCTATTGGGGTGCTGTTATGCCAATTCAAGGAATAACATTTTATACAGAAAGTAGTGGCTTATTTGAGAATCATTGTTCGCTATTATTTCAGGTGGTGAATGAATGTCCAGCTGTCAATATGCGCAGATTTATTTATGATATTGTTAGTACTAAATAAATAATTTTGATTCTCCTACAGTAATATTTCCATAAAAGGGATAAGCTTGAACTTTGTATCCTGTACCAGAATGATACTGATAAGGAGCAGTTTCATCACTGTTGAATAAATTAGTCTATCAATTAGCATAGGACATTAAAGCTAGGAGCTGTTGATGAACTGTTTTTTTTTGTAGTCCAAGGTTTCTCTTGCCTTCTACTGAAAGCAGATAATCAACTTAATATTCATATAAATTACAAAGTATTCTGAAATACGATTGTTAGGGAAATATTTAACTGGTATTTCTGTTGGTATTATAGGTATGTGAAGCCAACATTTTGAAAGCTGACTGTGGATTTTATAATACTGTATGTGTGATTGCAGTCTGTCAGACTACTTCCCAAGCACTCGAGGAGATTTATAATGTAGCAGTGATGTCATCGCCATTTACATAATCCTGCCTTGGTAACTATGGAAGTCATTTTCTAGTTTATTTTTATTGAATCAAGTTAATAATTATCATGGTTTCTAACATTTAGTTTAATGATTTATTGGTATTACGTTCAAGTAACTACGGGCTGTTAATCAGTGAGACAGACAAAGAAAATCCCCGTTTCACATCAGCAACACTCGTATAGCTGACCACGGATTTTTGACACAGTATGCAAAGGCTACTCAGACAAGCTTCATAATGTTAAACAAAGCTCAGTTTCCATACAGACATGAGAGTGCTTGAGTGAAAAAAGAGTAGAAACAACCTTTGAATTCAGAGCAATGCTCGTGATTACTTTTCTCATGAAAGAGAGAAAAGACAGTTTAGAATGTTAAAACGCTAAGCTGTAAATGGGATCGAGAAAAAAAAAATACCATAATATGCTGAAGTCTTATAATGACAGAATGCTTGAAACATTTTCAAAAAAAAAAACAAATAAATAAAATACGCCAAGAGTTCCTTGCATTGCCTACCCAAAACCAAACACTGAAATTTTCTACCTCAGACTACCAAACAAGCAGACAGCTACAAAATTACCTGTTTCAAACATCCTCCTACCCCACTTCCCTCTTCCTTTTTTAACAAGTCAAAAAAAAAAAAAAAAAAAAAAAAGTAAAGACAATTCAGTAAGCAAATGAACACGTGTGCAGAATTCATCTAGTCATATATCTTGGGCATCACTAGCAATTGTATCTAATAGGAATATAACATTATTAATTTTAAATTGCAAGTTTTATACAGACATATGTAAGATAAGTAAAGTAATGATACATACTCCTTTAGGTCTAGGTATCCATAAACAGTTTGTGACTTAGCTTGATCTTTGAGAGAAATGGGAAGTCCAGTGACTTTGACTCCAGTTTTCATTTTCTTCTTTCTTATAGCTGTCCAGTTGTTTTCTTGCATCTGTCCAGTTGTTTTCTTACACCTGGCCAGTTGTTTTTCTCAGATGATCTTTTAAGGGTAACAGTCCATACCGTCTGGGATTGTGATGATGTTATTGTTTTGAATAAAAGATACAGCTTCTTTTATATTGTTGAAAGATCTCATCTCATTCTGATGATAGATTTTGATTTTTGGCTGGATAGACTAATTTTGCTTTAATTTTATTTTGCTTTAAAAACCTTACTAGTGGCCAGGAGCTTTTTCTCATTTGCAGGACTCTTGTGGAATAATCATTGTCTAGCCTTATTTGGTTTCCTTTGAAGGACAAGGGACTTTTCCTCCAAGCTGTTCTCAGAATAAGTTTTTTTTTTATCTAAAAAGGATAGAAACTTCACTACGATAAATCTTGGAGAAGCATTAGGGGAAGAAGAAATAGGTTTCCCTATGGCTCTATTTGCTCTCTCAATCCCATAGGACATACCTTCTTTTAAGTCCAAGAATTCAGGCAGCCAGGAATTTAGGAAGCAAATAATATTGTCTCCTGATTTTTCAGGGAGACCAAACATTCTAATATTTGTTCTCCTCTCTCTGTTTTCAATGTCATCTACTTTATTTATCAGCCAGTTATTTTTGTTGCAGTATGGTCTCACGGTGGGATTCATCTTCTTTAAGCCTTTTGTCTATGTCATTCAGTGAAGTTTCAATGTTCAGAATTTTGGATTGTTGCTGCTGGAGGATTTCCTTCAGAACATCAGTTTGCTGTTGACAGTTCATCTTTAAAGTTTCAAGGTTGTCAGTAAATCTATCCATTTTAGAGACAATTCCTGGAGAATGGTAGAGATAGACTGGATCTACTTCCTTAATGTGGAATCAGCATGTGAAGATTTTGATCTTGTTCAGTTGTATAATCATTAGTTTTGACAGGACATTTTTTAAGAAAAGACTCCAAAGTTGAGAATCTAGTAGACTGTATATTCCCAAATAGATTGTATAACTTTAAGGAGCTAGTGACAGAATTTTAAAGTAATAATTTTCCTGTTTCTTAGTAGCTGATGTGGAGCTCAAGAAAAAAGCTGTTACCGGTTGGCCATCTAGGATCCGCCTCCCCCAAATATTTGTAAGTATTTTTGCTATATCATTTTGTAGTGGTTTTACAGCTGTACTAAATTCCTGCCTTAGCTGCTCGTCGCTGAGGTGTACTGTCTCTGCTCTTCTTTTCTTCTTTCCCCTCCTCCCTCGTATTAACCCTTATCTTGTTTTGCTCCTGCTTTGAAACATCCTTGTATACAGCTTACTTTTCTGCTCAGCTGTAACCATAGAAAGTCTTCCCATTATATTTCTAAGGTCCTTCCACATTGTTATACTACACTTTCTATATCTTGCCGAACAAGATAAACGTAGGAACCCTGCGCACAACAGATTTCCACACTACCTACCATAGCCTGTTAACTGATTTCTTTCTTTATGTATCAATTTACTTTTACTACTGTATCTTGGGCTTACTGATATTTTTTTTGTCCACAAGACTCCCTGGCTTTTCAGCTCTGCCTGCTACATTTGCTATACTCACTCAGCTTTCCTACCCTAGCCCCAATTCCCATCCACCCTGACTACTCATAGATTTAATGGAAATAAGCCACTCCCATATTCCAATCCACCTAGGTTCTTGCTTATCAGCTCTCCACCCCCTGCACACCACACACACAAACATACACACACCACACACACACACACACACACACACACACACACACACACACACACACACACACACACACACACACACACACACTAACCACACTCCCCAGTCCAAACTACTCTATCAGTTTTGACTATACCTCAACTTCTGCACCCACAGCCTACAATAATTACTGTGCTATACTCCTTCTACCAGCTTTATCTTCTACCCTTACATTCCACTCTCTTATCCCTTTCATGATGCTTACTACTTAAATACTGCTCCTAACTCTACTCATCCTTTTATGCTTTTATATCCTATCCTTCTCCAACCATCTTTACCTCTACACTACAGCACAGACCCACACTCCACTTTCTCATGTCACCAAGCTTGCTCAATACCACCATGATCAAACTTTTCATGTACAAATACATTCCTAATCACATCCACCCCCAGCCCATATTCAAACAACTGAAATCCACACTTAAATACCTTAACACACTAACACAGATAATATCTTTAATTAAGCTCAGTGGTGACATTCAGCCAATCCCATAACCCAACATATACCCACTACAACCAAATATGTCACCTTCCATAAACAGTGATACTAACAATCACCTCATCCAAACAAAATCAGACCTACTATTACTAAACATGAATCTAAGAACTCTGTCAAACAAAATGCATGAACTGTTTGCAGCCTTCTCTGTAAACTCATTAAAAATAATACAATATGCAGATGACACCACACTTATTTGTGCAGCATCCCCCCTTTCTGAATTCCACAAAAAAAACAGCTTTCTTTCACCGCTGTTGAATCTTGGCTTGCCATTTCACAGTTAATACTCAACCCTAACAAAACAAAACTAATGCTATTCATAAACAGCAAACACTCAAACCAGCATACACCTTTCCATATCTACTCCTTAAATAACGTTAAGACTGAGCCAGTATCACACACCAAACTTCTTGGTATCACAATTGATAACAAGCTTAAATTTGATAAACGTGACAACTGTCATTAAAAGGATTCATATCAAACTCGGCTCCCTATGTAGAGCAAAATCCTGTCTTATAGATTTCTCAAGGCAATCTATCGCTAGGACACATTTACTGTAACCCCTCCTATATGTCACTGACATTTTCACCAACATGAAGAAAATTTAGCTAACCAAACTTGAGGCATGCTGTAATAAAGTTGCCCAATTTGCTAACAACTCCCCAAATAGAGAGAACCACTGTAACGCACTACAGCATCTGAACTGGCTAGAACTACCCAACCTCCTTATAAACACCCAACTTACAACTGCCCTAAAGATAATATATCAAACTGAAAAATGGCCAGCTCTTCAAAACCTACTTAACCTCCAGTCTAACACCAGACAACTCAGATCATATGAAAACTCCTACAAATAAATAGATCTAATAACTTCCTCAGAGACTCTCTTTTCTCTAACAGTATCTCTAGAATATGGAAAAGGAGCCCTCAACCAATACTATCCACTGTAAACTGCCATATATTTAAAACACTTCTCAACACCACCTAGTGAAATCATGGCTCTGCTCCTGTCTTAATCCTGGCTGAATAATACTATTTCTCATAGTACTCCTTACTTCTACCAGACTAATCTTACAGTTAGTCACTTTCTTACTAAGTCACCTTTCATGTAATACTCCTCCTCTCCCCATAACTATTATTCCTTTCCATGATAGAATATTATCTTTTAATACTTCCTCTGACTAAACTAACACTCTCCCCCAGATTCTGCAAGCCCTGCACAGTGTGCAGGACTAGTGCAGGAGCTCCAGCAGGCAATATGTCTGCCGTGCGATCCAGGAATAACCTGTAGGGACGTGCACGATCGCTCCTGCACTAGTCCTGCACAGACTCAGCCACTGTATGCAAATTACCCCATTTGCAGGAGAAATCCATGCAAATGAGGTGAATTTGTGATCCAGGAAGCTGGAAACTGGCCATGCAGGACTAGTGTAATCTGCAGAAATGTACTCCGCCAGTAATGGAGTACATTTATGCAAATTACAAAACGGAGCCATGACAGCTCCAAATAAAGGGTGGATATCATGTAGAAAGCATACCAATGGCCAACTATTAGGCCATTGGCATGGAAAACATTTGCAAAATTAAAAGAATCAACTTTTTTTTTAGCCAATCTCAGCTGTTTAAGCGTAGGGCAGTGGTGCACAAACGGGATCATGCGGAAAATAAAAATAAAAACATAAAATAAGCATTCAAACCAAAATCACTATTTTGGCATTATACTCAATGGCAGGCAGAAGACAACATGGCCAGAGAATAGTGGTTGCTAAGGGGGGAGGTTCAGTGTGGGACATGTAACTACGCATTAGCAGGCAATCCTATGCAAATGAGGGGAATGATACTGAATCCCAGATTTCCCCTGCATCCAACAGTGTAAGAGCAGGAATAGCTTGGTGCAAACCTAGGAGTTAGCTGACATCATAGGTGGTGTGTGTCAGGCATACTGTAAATGGATTGGAGCCCTGTGGCTTGGATCTGCTCCTAGCTTAGCAGAGCTAAGCAAGGGGGTATGTCCGAGGCTGCCTAGCACTCATTACATTGCCTAAGTAAAGAAACCACCATAAAAAACTTCTCCAAAGCCAACTTCATGCTACTCAAGTCAGAAGTGACAAACTTCATGACACCCATGCAGATGGGAACTGAAAGTTCAACTGCTGAGTCCTACACTAAGGCACTGTACGAGTACATCCACTCATGCATGAATCGTGCCATCCCAAATAGAACCAAAATGCTCTCATCCAAAAAAAGGAAGCCAATCTGGTGGTCCCCTGCCATAAACAAACTTTACAACAAAAGGAAGAAACTTTTGCAGAAAAGAGGAAAATCCCAGGATGCAAAAAACTCCCTTACTAGCCTCAGTAAGAAACTGAGATGCCTCATAAAATCCTCCAAAGCTAGTTACGAAAATAAAATTGCCAAAGATTCCAAAGACAACCACAAAGCATTCTATAACTATGTCAAGAATCTAAATGGCAATGCTCAGATCTGCTCTGAGCTAAAACAGAATGGCATTAAATATACTGATCTGAAGGATATTGCCAATATCCTGGCAGATCGATTCAGTGCCAACTTCACCCCCCTCTCACCCGCTAAATGGCCCATCTCAATACCAGAAGATTGCTAAATTCCAGTAATAACGGCCACACAGGTACAAAATGCACTCTCTAAAGCCAAGAATACAGCATCCATGGGACCAGATGACATCCCGGGCTGTGTACTACATGAACTACAATATGAACTGGCACCTCACCTTAGTGTCATGTTTAATCATAGCCTCACCTCAGGTTTCGTGCCCACTGAGTGGCGCAGAGCTACAGTTATCCCAATCCACAAGGGGGGATCCACCTTGGATCCCAGAAACTACCATCCCATCAGTCTGACAAGCCTTATCTGCAAGGCCATGGAGTGTATTATCATGGAACTTATAAACAAAGACATTGGCAACCTTCAAACACTGGACCCCACCCAGTTTGGGTTTGTGAAGGGCCGATCTTGCCACCTGAACCTGATTGACTTCTTTGAATCAGTCTCCAGAGCCATGGATAAGGGTAAGGTGGTCCACACAGCCTATCTAGACCTTGCCAAGGCCTTTGACACCATCCCCCACTCTGGAATCATAGATAAACTTACTAAGTTGGGCATTAATCCCTATGTCACCCAATGGGTTGCTAAATGGCTTACTGATAGAACCCACACTGTAAAAGTAGCCGACTCCAAATCCAGCTCCAGACAAGTGACAAGTGGAGTACCTCAGGGTTCAGTCCTGGGGCCGCTCTTGTTTGGCATCTACTTCTCTGAAGTACAGGTCAACACTAAGGGACTCTGGCTAACAAAGTTTGCAGATGACTGCAAACTGGGAGCCATTATTTAATCCCCAAATGATGTGGATACTCTACAAAGGGCCTTACAGAAACAGATGCTTGGTGCCAGAGCCATGGGCTCAAGCTCAATGCCAAGAAATGTATTGTTATCCCTTTGGGAAAAACATGTATCCATGAATTACCATATAGGTGGCAGTACACTAAACACAGAAAGTGTGATAAGAGACTTAGGGACACAGGTGGACAGTGGTCTCACCTTTGATAACCACATCGCCACAACAGTCAGGAAATCCTTCTATGTGGCACACCTCATCACGAAGGGCTTTTCATCCAGAAAAAAGGAGGTCATTGTCCCACTGTACTCATCCCTCATTAGACCCATTATAGAATACAACGCCCCATTTGGTATGTACCTCTCAAGACATCTGCAACAACTGGAAAGGCCTCAGAAATACCTCACTAAAAGAATCACAGGCCTAAAACAGATGCCCTACGCTGACTGCCTTAAAAAACTCCAGCTATACTCTGTCGCATATCACCTACTCAGAGGCGATCTCTGCTTAACATACAAGGCCATGTCAAACCCAGAGCTGTTGAACATGCTACACTTAAAGAAATCCCAATCCCTCAGAGCTACATGCTCCAGGGATCTAAACCTTGTCATCACAATAAACAAAACATGCTGGAGGGATAGGTTCCTGACCCAGAGACTCCCCAGACTCTGGAATAGATTGCCCATACATGTCAAGCAGAGTGCCTCTTTGGACCTCTTCAAGAGGAACCTTGACGATTGGATGGGAGAAAGGAAATTCACCCCAGGGATCATGTCAGTCGCCCTGCTAGACAGGGGTCCAGGAAAGTAAATAATGTGGGAAGAAATAGCCAGGGAATTGATATGGCTAGGCTTGTATAGGCCCTAGGGCTGATAGCCTAGTACCAACCTATGAACCTATAAACCTATGAACCTAAGCAGGTGTGCGTGCAGCGCACCGGGTTTTAAAGGGAAAAAAAAGTAAACCAGGAAATAGCAGCTCTGTGCACATTTGAGCACTGTGTTTGCGCGGCGCACCCACGGGCTTAAATAGGAAGGCAATGGGAAGGGAAAACAGCAGTAGGAAGGTAATCTAGGAGAACTAGCATAGCTGGCAGGTGAAATGTATCAGAATCAGCCAATTACACAGGCAGCAGACCAGTCCAGCCCAAAACACTACTATAAACTATGCAAATACCTTTCCCTCTGGCTTTTCACCGGTGTACACAAGTGGGGAAATTTTAACAAACAAAACAACAAAATGATAGGGGCTGCAATAGCTATCATACAACAACATGTGGAAGAGGATGAGGGTGGTGAGGATGTGAATTCTGTCAACCAACCCACAGTGAGGAGACGGAGAAGAGTGTACAGTCCCAGGGTAACTTACCAGGGGTTACATGAGCTGGAGATAGTGGAGCGCTATAGGGTGGACAGGGACCCCTTACAGCAAACTGTTGAACTGTGCTGGCCACACCTAAGACACAGATCTAACAGAGGGGAGCCCATCCCAGTAGATACCAAAGTATATGTAGGCCTAAGAATACTAGCTACAGGTACCGTCCAAAGGCCAACTGGAGATTTGATGTGGATCTCACAGGCATCAGCATCCATGGTATTCCACCAGTTCCTGGATGCCATGTCAGCACATGCTGGTGAGCACGTATATTTCCTCAACACCCGTGAGGTGTTGGCCAGCAATATGTGTCTCTTCCACCAAATAGCAGAATACCCGGAGGTGGTGGGTGTTATAGACTGCACGCACATATGCATCAAAGCACCACCCGGTGAGCGGAGTAGGGTCTACATCAACCACAAGAGCTTTCCCTCCATCATCTGCCAGGTCGTATGTGATGCCCAGAGCATAATAATGAATGTGCGTGCTGGCTGCCCTGGAAGCTATCATGATTCCCACATCTGGCATCTGACACAGCTGTACCAGAGATTTGCCAAAGGGGACATCCCTTATGGTCACCTAATAGGGGATGCTGGTTACGCACTGGAGACGTGGCTGATGACACCCATCAGAAATACACACACACCCGAACAAGAACTCCATAATGAGGCACACGCACAGAGCAGAATTGTAATAGAGTGTGTGTTTGGGATGCTCAAGTCATGGATCTGGTGGAGTCTTCCACTACTGACCAGCTACATGTACCCAAATTGTCATTGTATGTGCCATGCTACACAATATGATCCTGTGGAAACAGCTGCAGCAGGAACAGTACGGGGCAGGGCCACACAGCCCCCCACCATTGCCAAGGCCTGCACAGACACAGAGTGACTTGGAGGAGGAACAACCTGAGCCTGCCCCAGTAGGCAGAAGAAGGCATGCCCAGTATGCCCTAGCCTTGGCAAAGAGGCAATGCATAGCACATGGGACCCAGGGAATGACACCTCTCTCTGACTCGCACATACAGTAAAAGGGATGCCAAACATAACACTACCCGTGCTCAACCATGTGTAGGGAGTGTACTATGTGCATCTGACATAGGCAGCCCTGCAGCACCACCCCCCTCAATACTGGCACACCCACAAGGTAAGTCACTCAATCTACCAACTGCCAAATGGAGTAGTATGTGTTGTTACCTGTATCTATGGTATGGATGTGAGCATGCAAGAGATCTGGGTGGCTGAATGGTATGCTAGCAGATAGTAGACATCTATAGTGGCACCATGAGATCTGTAACAAATATTGGTGTCACCATAGCAGCCAGTACTACACATGGCGACAACACCCACTGCAGGAAATGTGCTGGGCTACATGTGTGTCCATATGACTCACACATGCCAGTCAGGGAGGTTCACATACCCAACAACAGTCTCAGCCAGCAGGACAGGTGTAGACAAACACAAACAAAGGCTGTGCTATGGCTTCTGAATGATGCCTATGGGTAACTCCCCCAGGCCTACACAGACAGACTACATCAGGTCAGGCAGTGGAATGTTAGTTCTGAAGGGTAGGAAGTCAGAAACTAATATGTAGGTCAATCAAACCTAAGACCTGTAGTACACTGATATGCCTCTAGTCAGCATGAAAGGTTATTATACAGAATGAAATGGAGTATCTGACATACCAGTACAGTCATAGCAAATGTGTACAAGTGTCAGGTGTGTGTCCCCACTCCTATGTAGACATGTAGAAACAGATAGGTGTGCCCCTTCCTCCAATCCAGCATAGAAATGTAGTAACAGTCAGATGGGCCCCCTCCCAACCTCTGTGTAGAAATGTAGAAACAGACAGGTGTGCCCCCTCCCCAATCTTGCATAGAAATGTAGTAACAGTCAGGTGTGCCCCCCTCCCCAATCATGTGTAGAAATGTAGAAACAGTCAGGTGTGCTCCCCCCAACCCTACTTAGAAATGTAGTAACAGTCAGATGTACCCCCCAAACCTATTTAGAAATGTAGTAATGGTCTGGTGTGCCCCCCCAATCTGATGTCCACACGTCGTAACAGTCAGGTGTGCCCCTCCACAACCCTATATAGAAATGTAGTAGCATGTATGTGTAGGTATAATACCAGTGGAGCACATATGCCCAGAGGTGACCAGGGTAGCAGGATAGATTGTAGCATTTGCACAATATGCAGGTATGTGTGTGTTAGGCTGGTGTGTGTTTCATATTGTGTGAGAGTGGTCAGTATGTACGCATGTTGAAGTAAGACCTGGTGGTCATTGCCACTACTGCTGATGACAGGGCCAAGTCCTCACAACTGCAGTGCCAAAGACAATTCCCACCAGTATAACACATGCTAGCAGTAAGCCATTGTAAATGTTTGGTGGTGATATGTGTCAAGATTGACATGGCATGGCTGTTGGGCTAGATATACAAGCATTACACAGGAGAAAATACCCCAGACATACAGTATATATTGTGTAACTGTGAAATGGACACACCCTTGGAATTGTACATACAGGTATGCATCACATTATCTGGTCCTGTAGTAGGGGATACCGGTGTTGTCTGCCCGAACACTTGCAGATCACAAAGGAGGTAGGACTGATGTATTGGGAAACAGCTGCTGTACCTGCACATGCCAGCATAACTGGAATGTTCCATGCATATCTGTGTGTCAGATGCAAGTAGTGTCCATAGCACACATGCACCAAGCTCACCCAAAAACCACCCACAAGTACCTGTCTGTTCGTATCCCTGCTGTGGGGAATGGGTACAATATGACCCCACATGTATATGGCAATAGCGAAAGAATGCAGCATGCAGTGCAGTTGTCCCATGCAGGTGAGTACCTAGCCATAGGTAGCACCCTACCAGCATCCACACCACCTGATCAAGACTGATAGAAGGTATTAGCATGAACACCTAGCACACCTGTCACCCCAGGGGAATATACTGTATGGCGGTCTGAGACTGTAGAACTGACAGAATGCAATGACCTGCCATATCTGGCCCGCAGCAGCACCAAATGGCCCACAGGCCTCTGCCAAAGGCCTGTGTCTCACACATACTGCCAATGCATGTTATGTCATAGACACCCAAATAACAACATAACACACTCCTCATTAGCCATATGCAAGGCCATGTGGACAAACCACAGTAACATGTCCACCATGTCCCACTGCATGAACTGTGAACCAACACCAAAACACAGCTGTGATGGGGTGATAACCTTAGGGAAAGTATCAGAGAATGTATGCATAATGTGTGGAAGGGGATAGAATAACAGAAGGGGGGTGGGAGCATGGGCAACATGGAATGTGCAAGGTCTGACACAAGGCTGTGTGCTCACACTATCCCTGGCTGCAAACACATAAATGCGTGGCTACATACCTGCCTGTACACCACAATAGGGGTAATGTCCAGACTCATGGCCCCTGCCTCTGGCTAAACTGTGAGAATCTGTACAGCTGTGAGGTATTGCCACAGCAAGATAAGGCCATACTGTCATGTTGATGGATGTACAGGTATGGGATCCTCTGCCAGCACTGTACCAAGGTGCTGAACCAGATACACAGACTCAGCAGCAAGTGTCTGCAGCCCCCCCCCCAGAATTGCATAACTTACCATGAATATGTAGACGTCTGCCCACAATACCGGGCACAGCTGCAGTCACCCTTGTCCCCCAAGACATCACTGTGAACAAAAATATCCACCTGACAGTACATGAGGATAGAAAACATAACAGTATATAAAATTACACATCTGAATATCTCTGCTAACAGCAGTACCATGTAGCTGAAGCAGCACAGACACAATCACCTACAGTACACACTATCCTCTGCACAGTTTGTCCCTATATTGCCAAATGATCAATGGATACCCTGCAGAAACAGTTTGTTACCTGTAGGTGTACAACACAAAGGTCTGCACTGGAGTATAAACTACCTGGAATCGATCCACAGATTCAGTACAGAAGGGCATACTGGGCATGCTCACACACTTAGAGAAATGAAGGCAATGTCAGACAACTACATACTGAAAGATCATACTGGGCATGCTCACACACTTAAACAAATGAAGCCCATGTCTACAAACAACAGTGGGCCATGCATATCTGGCAGTTGCATATGTTAGTGCATACACTCCTCGGTATGCACCAGTCATGCTTTGCACACACAGTGGATAGGAATTCAGACATATATCCAAGGACAACACACTATAATAAGCCAAACGTAGACGTACATAGATGTGTGGATGAGAGTGACTGTGACAAGAAGCCATCCATTATGAGGCCTGTCCCACCCAGCACACAGCTAAATGGCTACAACCACATGAGGTGTAAATTTCACTCACTGTAGACATTAGCCATCGGTATCCGTCAGCAGTACAGACTATGTGGTGCAAGTGCTAGCTGTGCAACATGACTATACAAGGAAGTAGTCATCTAGCAGCTGAATACACATACCTTCAGAATATAACCCTGTGTGTGCCTGCATGTGGTGTGTCAACCTCTAGATGAATGAGTTATGGCCCATGCACACACACTGCCCTCCCCATAGCCCTACTATGACAAGCCTGCTGAGGTCATCCACTTTGAAATACACCTTTAGAAAAGGTGTAGCCCAGTAATCTCCATGGCATGTCCTATAACTGCATACTGCTGTAGTGTGATAAACTAGTTAGACAGGCGTTTTAATCCCAGACATGGCAATTGTGTGTGTGTGTGTGTGTGTGTGTGTGTGTGTGTGTGTGTGTGTGTGTGTGTGTGTGTGTAGAGAGCAATGCTTTTTAGACTACTCACACTCACTACAATTCAAATGCCCTACTTTGGCAAGGCTGCTGATGTCATTCACTATGAAATACATCTTTGGGAAAGGTGTAGCCGAGTAATCTCTGTGATGCATCCTATAGCTGTGTACTGCAGTAGTGTGATGACCTTGTTAGGTAGGAGTTCTAATGCCAGACATGGCAACTGTGTGTGTATCTCTGTCTGTGAAGAGAGCAATGCTTTTTATGCTTGTCACACTCACTACAATTCAAATGCCCTACATTGGCAAGGCTGCTGATGTCATTCACTGTGAAATACACCTTTGGGAAAGGTGTAGCTCAGTAATCTCCATGGAACATCCTATATCTGTATACTGCTTTAGTGTGATAAACTAATTAGGTAGGTGTTGTAATCCCAGACATGGCAACTGTGTATGTGTGTGTCCCTGTCTGTGTAGGGACCAATGCATTTTAGGCTAGTGACACTCACTACAATTCAAATGTCCTACTTTGGCAAGGCTGCTTATATCATTCACTGTGAAATACACCTTTGGGAAAGGTGTAGTCCAGTATTTTCTGTGGCACATTCTATAACTGTGTACTACTGTAGTATGATAAACTAGTTAGGTAAGAGTTCTAATCCTAGACATGGCAACTGTGTGTGTGTGTGTGTGTGTGCGTGTGTGCGTGTGTGCGTGTGTGCGTGTGTGTGTGTGTGTGTGTGTGTGTGTGTGTGTGTGTGTCTGTGTATGGAGCACTGCTTTTTAGGCTACTCATGCTCACTACAATTCAAATGTCCTACTTTGGCAAGGCTGCAGATGTCATTCACTGTGAAATACACCTTTGGGGAAGGAGTACTCCAGTAATCCCCGTGGTGAATCCTATAACAATGTAATGCTGTAGTGTGATATAGAACTCTGGTAGGGGTTCTATTCCCACACATGGCAAGTGTGGATGTTTGTGTGTGTGTGTGTGTGTGTGTGTGTGTGTGTGTGTGTGTGTGTGTGTGTGTGTGTGTTTCTATGGCAAGTGTGGATGCTTGCGTGTGTGTTTCTATGTCTGTGTAGGGAGCAATGCTTTTTAGGCTAGTCACACTCACTACAATTCAAATGCCCTACTTTGGCAAGCCTGATGATGTTATTAACTGTGAAATACACCTTTGGGGAAGGAGTACTCCAGTAATCTCCATGGTGCATCCTATAACTGCATAGTGCTGTAGTGTAATAAACTAGCTAGGTAGGAGTTCTAATCCCAGACATGGCAGGTGTGTGTGTGTGTGTGTGTGTGTGTGTGTGTGTGTGTGTGTGTGTGTGTGTGTGTGTGTGTGTGTGTGTGTGTGTGTCTGTGCGTGTCTGTGTGTGTCTGTGTTTGTCATTTGTATCCTGTGTGAAGGTGGCTGTGAGTGTGTAACAACTGGACTCATTGTGGAGCGAGTTTTGCAAATTTCTTATATGGTAGCCCTAGTATATGGCACAATGTCCACCATACAAGGATAACAGATGTGAAATAGCTGAGAGGCTGGGGTGCAAATCCATACCCCTACATGCGACATCAAGGCCTGGCGAACAAAGTTAGCAACCCTTGTATTACCCAGAGAACACTCTCAACCCATGTCTCATACACACACACACTTGCCTAGGTGACAACAGGTATGTTGGTAGTACCCTGCATATTGCCCACTGATAATAACCATGGTGTGACTGCAGTGGGCTACAGATGGCATGGCATCCTGTCCATCAGTCCAAGAGGCATGTACATGCAGACAGTGCACCTTCCCTACCTTCCCCACTGGACACTTGCAACACCTGTGGTGCCATCAAATGTGACCCACAAAGGACATACCATGCCTTAAGCACATGCCCTGTATGGACATATTCCACTGAAACCAGGGAATACCTGTATGATGCTATCAATGTTGGTGCAGGATCAACCTGTTGTCCATTACCAGTTCCCACCACATGAGGCCAGGACTGGCACATCTGTTGATAACAATCCTTGTAAACAACATGGGCCAGACACCCCAGGTATAGTTCCACAATGTACATGCATGTGGGATGTGTGCACATCCCAGACACCATCCATGTCATGGACTAAAGAACTCATACATGGCAAGCAATACACAGCAATGGCCACACACAATAGTTATCCAGGTGACTGGATGGTGAATACAATACCCACCTGTGTGGGCCAGTCCAGACACTACACCCCTGAGCCACACTTCAAACCATTGTCATGTGGCCTGATGCCAAGGTATACCCATCACCTAGCTTTGTATAGCCATCTGGCACAGTCAAACACTACACACCCATGAAGCAATGCCCTCATGCATGTCAGTGCTGGCACCCTGTGTCTGTGTGTGTGGTGTATGATGCCTGCTACTACACTCACACTAACTACAACCCCCATTTGCATACTGAAGCATGCTGTCTGATGTCAGACACCTCCACATACCCTTTGCCCATATAACCTCCGGATAACCCCAGTGGTGCATGTGATACCTGCACAGTACTGTATTGTGGCAATCTAACTAGTGAGGAGTTGTATTCCTGACCCTACCAAGTGTGTCAATGTGTGTGGGTCCCTGAGAGAGTGTGGCTGTGTTGACACTGGCACCTGTTCTTGCGGACAAGCACGTGTACTATACCTACCCTATAGCTACCATATCACTGTTGCAGATGTCACTCACCATCACATATACGTGTGGAGGACTCCTCAACATGTAACCTATGTGGTGCATCCAACAACTGCATAGGCATGTGATAGCAATACATAATCAGTCCGGGGTTTGATACCCTGTACCAATAGGTGTGTGACACAAACATGCTTAAGTTTTACTCTCCCACCCCTCCCTGACTTATCTTTGCCTCTTTCTGCCTCTCTCACTCCCTCTCTGGTGGATGTGGAGACTTACACCTGCTTTGCTTAGGCAGCAGCATGTGTATTGCAAGTGATGCTCATGATCAGCTGATGACCTCTGCAAGAATTGCAGCCCTCCTCTAGCTGATTGTATGTGGAACAGGTGTGGTAACATTCCCATAGCCAATTGCATGGAAACATACTCCAATATCTAGGAACATCATGTTGGTGTTGGGCCTTTTCACTCACTGTGAGCAGGACCTAGAGCTGTTGTTTGGCAAACAGCATCACAGATGGATTGGGGATTTACCTCTAACAACATACACTGTGTAAACAGGCCAACACACAGGAGGGGGATGTGCCTGACATGACTATACAATGTAAGTGCTGCTATACTGCATTTGGAGTAATGTTGACTTGACAGGGTGTGTGTGGATATGGCTGTCCTACATGTTTTAATACCTGTCATGTCAGTGCTATGTTTATGAGGAAACCCCCATCTGTAGGGTCATCTGCAGACTGGGCAGTGTGTGGTGCCTTATATTTCTTGTGTTACCCACAGAGCACCTGTCTGTGAACTGCAGAAGCATAGTGTGAGGATTGTAGTCAATACATGGTGACAGCCATGAGAGTTACTGACTTCATATCCCTCATAGGACATATGTTGCAACAAACCCTGTTACAACAGTAAATGTATGAGGTTATCACAGCAACATGTCAATACTGGCCCTGTGTTTGTGCCTCCAGCCACAACTAAGTCAACCTTTGTACATATGTCATGCAGTAAGAGGTGCATATGTTCTGTACACCATATTTATTGACATCATATCTGATAACAAGCCAGTGAGATATCAGACTGCTACACATGTTATGTATAGTAGGGATTATATTTGAGGATGTAACCTGGGCATTCTGTGGTTGTGTGTACAGTACTGAGGTCTGTGTACTTATGGTGATTGTCGACAGTGTGTGTATTCTGAATATGTACCTTGGCCTGTGTACAGACTGTCGTAGATGTCATTGTTCTTGGTCCTATTCTATCCAATGTTACATGCTGCTCCACTGTATGGTACCCTATCGGCTTACATGTTTGTAAGGCCAAACACATACATGTCCCATACTACAGATAGGCATCGGACCACACTGTGTAGTGGCCCAGTATATGTAGGCTTAGTGTGTGAGTGGCACATATAAGGATGGCATTGATCAGATAGTCCATATACTGTAATATTATGCTAGCTTACCACATCTAGATGTGGTTGTGTTCACAATGGTTGTGGTTATGCACTTTCACACAGATGTCTGGTACTCTGTGCTGTGAAACGCCTGTAGAGCTTGCTGTATATGCAGGTACATGTGTATTTCCCCCATAGGAAATGTAGGCCAGTGTTGCAGCAGTCTGCCTGTAGCCTGCACAGTGCATCATTACATGTCTAGCAGCTTAGTGCATTTACCCAGTGAGATGTTATGCCCAGATACTTGCCAGATGTACTGCTGCCGGGCCACCATAACAGTCATGTATGTTAGACAAAGCAGTGGGATGCTGTACAGATGTATGTCAATAACTAGTGGGTAGTATGTGGCCAAAGCACCTCTGTACCAGTGGTTATTATGTATCAGGACAGACAGGGGTGTGTGAATGCATAACCTATGTGGGCAAATGTATACCAGTAGTTACATGATGTACCCTTCTACATGGCTAATATCCACATTGTCAGGCTTGGTCCACATGTCTTGCATTAAGGGGTTCTGTGTATACCTCTGGACTGACCAGACTGTGTCAGACTGTCCACGTATATTGGCCATATCTCTGCTGTAGTCCACAGGATCATTACTATGCTAGCAGTGGTACTGTACTATGATGCCCTTAGGATGTCTGTCAGTAGTCAATGGCGCACATGTTAAAAGCAGATGTGACCTCCCACACACAACATGTCAGTGAAGACAATCCCTATTACAGTAGCAATAGTCTACAACTATACCTGCAATACATACCTGACATCCCCTTGCACTAAGAGGGTGGGACTATTGGGGCAGAGGTAGGGCTTCACTCCATGTTCAGGACATATGGTGAACATATATATATATATATATATATATATATATATATATATATATATACATATAAAGTTATCCATATATCTATATAGATATACACATAGACATATCAACATACATAGATGGATATGTATATGTACACACACACACACATATATATATATATATATATATATATATATATATATATATACATATACATATAAACACTCATACATATACAGAGCAATATATGTCTCCACAGATACAGATAAAGATACATATGCACATATACGTATGGATATCTACATATATATTGACAGTAATAGGTATATCAGAATAGACATGTATGCACATATAGTTATAGATATCTACATATATATCCACATAAATAGGCATATCTGTACACATAGGATGTGCATACATATATAGCTACATATATATATATATATATATATATATATATATATATATATATATATATATATATATATATATATGTGTGTATATATATTATATATGTGTGTGTGTGTATATATATATATATATATATATATATATATATATATATATATATATATGTACATATGAAGAGATGTACACATGGCCATATATATGTTGCACTGTACAGATGTGTATACAGACATATGTATGAGTATACATGTGTATGTACATGTAGACATATATCAATCTATTATATGTATATATCCCTATTCTTGTTAAGTGTAAACCTCATGGTTGTACATACCATCCCAGATGTATCTCACCATATCTGCTATGTGTACAGTATGATAAAACAACATATGGGATGCAATAGTCATATTAATAACAAGTACTACACAATTGTCGAAGCAAGGCAATTGTTCAAAACTACTCATGTGTATTGACAGATATATTGGCAAAACAACAGCTATCTTCACAGTGGTCATGGTGTAGTGGTTAAATGTTGTGATTACAGTGTACTGGGTCCTGGGTTCAAGACCTGCAGGGGTTGCTCATTTTGTTGCTGGGCAGAACAAGGGCTGTCAGATACAGACTGGTTAAGGCAGTTTTGAGCAGCTTTAAGTGTGTTTGCGTGGGTTTACGTGAAGCTAAGCAGTGCTAAGCTATGGGTATAGGTACGGGTGCTTACACAGTGTAGGCTTTACTTACCAGAGCACAAATCAGCTCAGCTGTTATATTGCAGCAATGTTGATACTTGCTAAGCATGGCTTAGTCCTGGTAACCAGTTCACACCACCCAGTCTGATAACATAGCAGGGTAATGACATCAGTAATAAGTGTATGTAATGCCATGTACAATACATGCACCTATGTGCTGTCATTACAGTAGCAAGGGGTGTGAGTGTCATGTGTGAGACACAGATGTATATGAGGCCTGTACAGCACTGTTAGCCATGTGAATGTGTTACATACAGAGGTAGTAGCCTAGGGTACATGCTGTCTCACTGGCATGTAGTTTATCATGGTGGTACTATTGTTGACAGTGCTTACCCAGGCAAGAGCAGAGTGCTTAATGTAGTACTGACAACAGGCACACCTGCAAGTACAGCTGGACTCTGAGGTTTCCCTGTTGTATCCCTGGTGTGTGAGCTGTGTCACAGTATATAACCCCCTACTGGGTAATGATCCGACATTTGGAATGTAACTGTAGACTACCGTCTGTACAGCACATGTTAGTGAGGGCTTCTGACATGTAGTTATGGCATACATATTGTTGTCAAACATCTATCTGTCAAAACACTCATCCTGCTGCATAGCTACTTGCCAAGATGATGAATGTCAGTCCCTGTTCAGATGTGCAGATGGCAGGTATCCAGCTGGGATATGTACAGGCAACCTAAGCTTGATTGACAGTGACATATCTGCCCAGCTGTGTAAGAACTGGCACATATAGTAGATGACACAATGTACACACCACAAGCCACGGGTACCTCCACTACACCACAACAGTCAACAGAACATGCTTGTATATGGCCTTGTATTATTGAGTCTATGGGGATGCACCATAACTAATCTAGGCTGTTACGACATGTGGGAGTATCAGGGGAAAGCTGCCTTAAGGTATCTGGATGTACATTACCATACAATTCACCTTGGGCCTACTGCCTCCTGCCATACAGACTGTTCTGTTTATCATTGTGATTGTGATGGCGTCAATTATGCCTTGTTATGTAACAGATACATCCCATTGTGTCAACTGAGGTCTTTGCCCCCCTAGGTATAGTGTACAGAGTGTAGATAGAGGCTGCTGGACTATACATCTGCATTACTTACTGTTGATTGTTTGGGATCCTGTAGTCCAGTCTGTTTTAACTATTGTACTACTTGAAGGCCACAGCCTGGACAGCAACATATGTAAACCTTTCCAGACTACTGTATTAGTATAACTGTTTCACAGTTGCATTACTCTGTTTATATGGATGTCGGTGTCTAAACAGCTATATGACATGCCATATACAAGTGTAATAGTACACAAATAAAGCTTCCCCATGTATGCATACCTGTGTGTGGTGTTATATCCTTGACATCTCTGTGGGTACATGTTGCAGGCAACGATTGTTATTTGTATGGGTGGCTCATACAGTGTCCAGTTGATAAGGTGGTAACTGTAGCCATAATGGCTGTTCTGTATTGTGTGCACCTTCTACATATGTATCTTCCTATACATATCTATGTGTGTGTATGTGTAGTTACATATCAATATATATATATATAATATATATATATATATATATATATCTGCATATATGTGTCTGTGTATATGTATCCTAGGGATGTTGATTGCTTCCACATTGTACATTCCCTATGGTAGCCAGACTGTACTGCATAACATGTTACTGACACCAGCATGACATCATACAGGTGGGATGGAATACTGTTAACATCTTGTGCCCATGTTGTGCCAAGTCCTGGTTATGGGATCTGCAACAGTTGGTAGTGTATTACAGGGCAGATGTGTTTGGCTGTGGGGGGATGAATACTTATTTGTACAAGACGTACGTTGTTTGGGCCCCATCAGCCCCATTAACGGTGCATGTAGACATATATGTTTTTGTTATGTTCCCATTAGTATCTAAAGATATATGTCTGTATATACCTATGTAGATATATATATATATATATATATACATATCTGCTTACACGCACACACACACACACACACATATATATATATATATATATATATATATATATAGACATATAGATGTAGACATATATATCTATAGACGTATGCATATGTATGTATATGTGTGTATATATATATATATATATATATATAGATATATATATATATATATATATATATATATATATACACACATTTATATTTATATATATATGTATATATATATATATATATATATATATATATATATATATATATACACATATATTTACATATATAGATATGTATATATCTATTTAGATATAACTATATATAGACACACACATACATCTACATGTTTAAATACAATTCCTGTACTGTTGAATGACTGAGCTGGATGATATGTTTTTGAAAACATTCGAATTACATGTATTTGACATGACTTAGTGGTAAATCACTTTGCCTATGTTGTGCAGGGTCCTAGGTTTGAGCCTTACAGAGACTATTTATTTTCCTGCTGGGCAGAACACGGGCCGTTGGATACAGAGTGATTAAGGCACTTTCAAGCAGTTGTAAGCAGCTTTGCCTGGGTTTGCATGAAGGTAAGCACTGCTAATTTCCGGTTAAAGTTTCTGATACTCAGTTAGCTTCTAAATTGCTTAGCCTGTATAGACATTGCTTACCCCCACACAAACAGGTTTAAACCTGCTTACTGCTGCTTAAAAGTGCATACTCCGGCTTACCCCTGTGCTAATTTCTTTAAAAGAAAAGAAAAAAAGGGTTGATAGGTAAGTGGTGTAAAGGGGCACAATGAGGGAAAAACAGTGGGGGAAATAGCTAGGGATGTGCAGGAGGGTGCAGGGAAGGGCCATAGCTGCCCATTTCTTGTACAACAACAGCTGTGCATATACACTGAATTTAGAGGTAGGTTTGGACACTCAAACTCCTGTGAGAGGGGTGAGGACAACAATAATATGTTGTGATGCCAATTAGACCAGATTATATGTGTCCAGTTGACACATGTGCGAAATGGACAGCTATGTATGGGGCAATATTTTTTGGGGGACAGATTACCCTTTTCTTTTCAGGTGAGAGTGGGATGTTGGGGAGGGTTAGTAGGTATATTTGGGGAGGTAGGTTAGGTAGGTTAACAGACAAGACAAACAAGACGCATACAGGGGCAGTATATGACACATGTGGGGGGTAAACAATTTGATGGGGAGGGGTGTTGGGAAACCAGAAGCCCATTAGCTCCCTAGTGGAAACAGTGGGACTGAGATCCACACCCATGGGCAGTCATCACTGCATCTACACTGCCCCAAAGGTGGCTGTGCTGGGGGCTGAGTTGGAGAGCCAGGCCAACCCTCTAGTTGTGACACGTGGCCCTCAAGCTGGTGTAGAAAATCTCCAAACTGCTGACTGAGCTCTCTACGCACCATGACCCAGACCTGGTGATGGGTGACAGCTTCCTGTCCGCGCCTGCTCCCAGGGGGTGAGCCCCATCCCCTGAGGTGGTTCCACCAGAAGGTGGTGCAGGACGAATGGATGAGGAGGTCCCGGGTTGGACTCCAGACATGCTGGTGCCCAGTGCCACAGCCAGCTGAGGTGGGACAGGTGTGTCTGCTTGGAGCCGCATTCCCATAAGTGCTATGGTGTTTATAGTGTATCAACATATGTGGGTTAGTAATAGTCAACACATTCCAGGGTTAGGTATAACAGCATGCATAGATATTCCCATTAACCCAGACACCAGATACAGAACAGTTGCATAACAAACGAAACACATGCATATATGGGACCACAATTGTAATAAAAACAGCATGCAGGTACATTGATGGCACCATGCCACCAGTGTTGGAGTATTTCAACATAGCACATGCATAGAAACAGATTTAAATAATTATCAACCAACAGGACATATGTCCCAACATAACAGTGAAGTCATCACATACCATTTGAGGTGGGTATTTAGTTTATTGTTGGAGATATGGTGGGGGAGAGAGAAAGATGTCAATTAACAACTAGTATATTCCTGTAGTTCACATTACTTTCCTAGTCAGTGCTGTTATCTCTACCTTACAAGTATTACTACACTATCCTATTGCCTTAGTTTGGACAGTGGTATAGCTGTCGGCATCTTTATACATGAACTGGTTTTACCTGCAGTATACACCTCTTACCTGGTATACCTGTGGAGGAAATGTTTGTTAACACTGTTTCTACACATATTCCCAGCTTCCAGGTTGATGATTGCACATACCTGCCTATCTCTTTCTGCACAGACTCTGGCCATGTCTTGACCACATGCAGGTGAACTGGGACATATCTAGACTATTGGCCTCTTCAACCTTTACTGAATTACAGCATTCTTATACAGGATTTCCTACACAGTTATGTTATGTAGCACAGTGTGGGTGACAGTGATCACTGATACCTTATTATTCAGAGTGACTGCAGCACTCACAATTCCATACAATACCAGAGTAAACAGTACCAGTACAGGGTATCAATCTTTTATTTCTCAGCACAGTGTTTGTATCCAACATACCTGTGGGAGCAATGTTTGTTAACACTACCTGAATGTTGCCACACACAGTACCAGATTCCACATTACTATTATGCACATACATCTCACCCTGTTAATGTACACATTCTGGTCACAGTTTGACAACATGGGGGTGTAAATAGGACATACGTGGCTTATTACTCTCATAAGATTTTGGGGAGTTGCTAGTGTTCCAGCTTTGTTCTCATAGCTGTGTGTCAATCAGTTGTATTTTCTGTTTGCTGCCTATATGTCTGGGATCATGCCACTGATTTCCCAGGGAGACAGGGTGGCAGGCAGCAGATATGGGCCACTTTACTGGACATTCTGGACATATCTGTACAGTTGTGTGGTATGACTCTGTATTCAGACTACTACCACTCCTAGGATTTGAACCATTGCTGTGTGTGCTAAAAATACAACAGTTTACATCTCAATTGGGTGTGCTATTTGGATTCTGTTGCTTGCCTTTGCAATGTTTTCTATGTGTCCCTCAGTTGTACTAAATGACCTTTGGGGAATACACCAGTCATATACTTGCATTCCTACACATTCTATTTATGTTGCACAGTGTAGGTAACAGTGCTTAATACAACAGTACTATTAAGTGATTGCAAATCTACATTACCATATGATACCTGGGTATTCACATGCAGTCCAGCAATTAGATGTTTACTGTCAGGCTTTTATGCTTTTATTTACATGCAAACTATATGAGACTCTTCCTGCCATATTCTCTGGTGTATGCAGTACTTGCCTTAAACAATACAAGTTTTGTACTGGCAATTACCTTACTGATACGTTTAGATTTATTTCCTATGACAGTACATGCAGGAGTATTACTAACCTGCCTCACGTGGCAACCACTCCAGGTGACATCCATGGGACTCCTGCTTTGTGGCCTGCTCACTTGCCGCTGTGAAGGACATAAGAGGAATATTTAGCCATACCTATCCATAATATACATGAGCTGGCAATTATTACACACATAGTGGAGTGATACTTACACACAGCTGGGACAGCCCCTGCCATCCTAGGCTCTTGGATCCAGTGATCCAAGAGATCCCCCTTACGCCGCTTCAGGTTGGCATAGTGATGCCTGACCTGTTCACCAGTTCGGGGTATGACAGTGGCACTGGTGAAGTCACAGGCGAGATGGTCCCAGGCTTCTGCCTTATATTGGGAACCCTGGTAATGGGCCTGCAGCAGTCTCTGCTCATGGTTCTTGACAAGGAGTCTTGCCATGACTCCGGACTCCTGGATGCCCTACCACTGCACCTGGAAGTGCACTCCTTCTCCCCTTTCTGCCATGGTGCCAGCAAGGGGAAGCTACAACCAGTTATGAGCTGTATTCCTGCCTGTTGGGTTTAAGTAGGGCCAAATTCCCAAACTTTGCTGTGATTGGCCGATTTTGAAAAGGCTAAGCTGTGGGCAAACCTGCTTACCTAAGGTTGGCATTGTTTAAAGGGGTATACCAATGGGCACATTGAGTTAGCTGGCCTACACATTGCTTAAACCTCCAAAGCTGGCCTCTGCAATGCTTAGCATTGCTTAAATTTGACTTTGCATTATATTTGCTTTTTGGCATTGATTTATCATTCATTACATCTTATATATATGTCTGGTATCCATGATTCATGTGTACATACACTGTATGGGGTCCTTGTGTTTAGTAGGGGACTTCAACACACTATTAAATTTACACCTCACATCTGGGTGTACTTCAGTACTCCAGTTCACATATTTCTGTTATGTAGTAGGTTATAGAACATATGACTGTATACTGATTCCTTTCACATGTTCAGTTTGATTTTACTATAGTGAGGGTTTGTTTGGTAATACCTCACTCTTATGTATTGCTGTGATGGCTTGGTGGTTAACTACTGTGACTGTGGTGTATAGGGTACTGGGTTCAAAACCTGTGAAGCTGTTCATTTTGTTGCTGGGAAGAACAGAGGCTGTTGGATACAGAGTGATTAAGGCACTTGTAAGCAGGTTTGTGTGGGTCTGTGTGAGGGTAAGCAATGTTAACCTTTGGTTGCATATGCTTACAGAGAGTTAGCTTCCATATTGCTTAACCTGTATGTGCATTGCTCACCCCCACACAAATGGGCTTAAACCCACTTACTACTACTTAATAGTGCTTACACTTGCTTACTAGTGCTTACTCCCGCATACCACTGCACTAATTTAGACAGTAACGTCTAATGGTTCTTGGGAAGGTGGGGGATTTGGAAGCTGTATGGAGTTATCATTCATTACACATTTTAACTTCCATTTGTATCCATGATTCCTGTGTACATATACTGTATGGGGTACATGTGATTATCTGTGGACTTTGCAACATTATGATACTGGCACCTGACATCTGCATTTAATGCAATACTCCAGTTCACAAAAGTACATTATTTAGTAGGTTATGCAACTAAAATATTGGTCATAACGTGATTTGCTATGGAAAATGGAACGTGCTGTAGTGGGACACGAACCGGGAATGCCTTTTCATAACATGAATGCTCGGCCCACTACACTATTGCTATACTGCGTCATTCGCATATATCTTCCTTGTTATCCTCTTCAGCCATTTAAGCTGCATTAACCATAGCTAAGCAATAGGCATACCTATGCACCTATGGTTAGATTTTATCGGTTTCATTAAAAAAATGGTATATTTATATTGCGTATTTACTATCGCTGTTGTAAACCTGGGGGGGGTGTTGCTGGGGGTATGCAGACACCTATGAGTGGTCTCGCTCATTCTTTTGGGCTTTCTGCTGTTCTTCATTATGAGGACGTGTATATTCTGAGAACTCTGCTCTCAGACATGCCCCCTGCACTCTTACATGCTCCATGTAAGATTAGGAGATCAGGCAGCGCGCCTTCATTAATATGCATGGTGCGCTGCTGTCCTGCTCCTAAACAGCTTTTTCCATGCAGGACTATGCTAGTCCTGCACAGAAGATTAGTAAATCCGGGGGTAAGACTCTTAAATAGTCTTACTTATCCCTTTAAGCTATACTTGACAAATTCTCTTTATTAGTGATAAACACCAAAATTTGTACTAGGTACAAAATGTCTTCTCTATATGTAAAGACTGCATATGTATCAACCTAATTTTGCACCTGCTATTTTTTACCTATATAATATGTATTTTAAATGTCTGTCTGTATATTTTTTACTTACGCTAATATGAATGTATCTCAAATGTATGTATATATTTTATCTTAGCATAATTAACTATAAGTCTCATTGTATCTTGAGCCCCCCCCCCCCCCCCGGCCTCTGCTGAAAAAGGACTAACCACCTAGCCTGACTGATCCAGTCAACAAGGATAAAAATGAATTAAATAAATAAATAAATAAATAAATAAACTAGGCACCCAGAGTGCCCTGCATCATATTTTCATGGTGGAGATTTTATAGCTGTCACCTCGACCTTGAGCACACTGTGTTTCTGGAACCAAGTAACTCATTAATTAATTTGATTTACTAGCATAGAAAACAAGATAACTAGTACGGCCTCATTTTTCAGTATCACTGTATAATGTAATGCACCTGTACTGTCTAGGACAGACCAAAGTCTGACTGTGCATTCCAGGCAGGAATGTCCTCCCTGACCACTGTTTTTTTTTAAAACTCTGCACAAAAATCATATAGAGACCACGAGTTTGAGGGGTGCTGCATGACCCTCATGCTGTAAACATCAAGGATGGTGAACTGCAGGCATATCTTACTAACAGAATAGAAAGTCAGCTACTTGTAAATCACAAATGCATTTTTTTTCATGCTGTAGTACCCCTTTCCTAAAAGTAGGTTGTACACCTTGCTACCTATCTATCTTTCTAGCTATCTATATATCTATCTAAAATCTATCTATCTACTATCTGCCCTTCTAGCTTTCTATCTGATATTTATCTTTCTATCTATCTATCAATCTGTCTATCTATCTATCTATCTATCTATCTATCTATCTATCTATCTATCTAGCCATGTAAAAAAACTTGTCTAATTGTCTATCGATCTATATGGATCTACCTGTCTGTCCATTTGTCTGTCTATCTACTTCCCTGCCAGTCAATTGGTTGGTTCAGTGGTGCAGCAGTTGCACCGTCACCTCACAGGAAGAAGTTCTCCAGTTCGACTCTCGTCTGGGGTGCCCTCTGCGTGGAGTCTGCATGTTCTCCCTGCATCTGTGTGGGTTTCCTCCCACATTACAAAGACATGCATTTGGGGCATTTCTCCTCGGGACTCAGCTGAAGATTGGCTTCAATTCAAGTCAGACTTTCCTGGTAAATAAATAAATACATATTTTGTAAGTGCATTGGGGATTACCAGTCCTCCCTCTACTGAGACAGCTGATATAATACTGAATTACAGATGACACCTGATCATAAGTTCCATCTGCAGTTCCATGTTTATGCAACCCTCTTCATCCAGCATCCAAAGCTCCAACACAGTATTAAGCAACAGTTGAAATGTACAGAATCCAAATTCTAGCCTGGACTGGGAGTAAGAATTTTATGGCTTGCTGCAGAATCTGTGCCTTCAAGTTCCAGTCACTTGAGTTTTTGCCTTTTTTGATTGGTTTACTGAGTTTGTTTCTTATCCCCTTCTCTTAGTGCACCAGTGTTGGATATGGTTGACAGTGGGTAGTGCGAGGAGGAGTTTGTTTCCATAAGACACCTGCCTAGCCAAACTGCCATCAGTACTCTAAAACCTGCAGTCACTGTGAATTGCACTGAGTCTAAATAAGATGCTCTAAGTTGCAGTGAGACTCCCAATTAGAATAGTCCTCATCTTAGTCCAAGATAACTAAACACCTGCCCACAAGTAGTCACTCCAAACTACCTAACTCACCAGGTACCTTCAGCCCTGCACCCCAGAATTAAACCCAGCTACCTACCACAGCAGGTACCGGCCTCCCTGCCTCCAAAATCAGACATGTTAAAACTATAAAGCAAAGTAATAAAAATGTCTTTTTTCTCACTTCTCTGAAGTACAGTAACCAACTGAGCATTTTTATCTGCAGAGCCAGTCCACTTACTACAACCTGACCACTTTTCCTCTGTCATACTTAACTTATGCATCTAGAGTGACATCTTTTTCCATTACTATGATGAACATCTCCACTGCTTCACGGAAGACTGACCTGAGTCTGGATGTACGGTACATATTACTAAGTGTTCCCAGTCCAACATTATTCAATAAGCATTTCATCAAATGCCAGCAGAATGCATTTGCTAATGTCATATTACAAGATTTGCAACATTCCCCACATATGTTACAGTTCAAGAAATATGATACTGTCATTGTGTAATTCCACCTGGAAAGTGATTTTGTCCTTTGATTGCACAAAAGTATTTCAAGGAATTAATTTTACTCCATTGTAACTCTTACCATTAAAACTATACAAATCCCCATTTTAAATGAACAGAATTAACTGTTTTAGGTGGGTTTTGAACTCCTCAACACCCACACTGGGGGCTTTACACCCACTCCCCCCTTACTTACCTAAACCATCTGTATGGCTAGATTAACATGGAGAAATGGGCTTCATAGGTGTGTACTAAGCTAACAGTCACTGGGGCCTTTTTAAGCCTAGCCACACATCCCAAATCTCTGAGGAGTTCTGGTATCTTTGGTAGTGTATAGGTATATAGGAGTGTATTAAGCTAATGGCCACTGGTCCTTTTTTGAAAGTTCATCATGATGAACTGAGTCTCAACAAGATAAGGCTTAGACAGCATAAACAGTTCCTACACTTCAGGACAGAGCAGTACAATGAAACTGATGAACATCTTATGATGAGGCCCAAAGATGAGCACTAAGACATCCAGTCCAGAACTAATTGTCATTTACCTCATTTGTTCAACATATCTTTGCAGATCTTCCTTATTTTAGTCCCTAACACTCACAAGTGCTTTGTACACTAAGCAAAATAAAATAAATAAATAAAAATGTCATCCATATGACCTTACTTCATGAACCATGGAAATGAAAAACTCCAGTACCTCTAAGGAATATAATCTCACTTATTAAAGATTAAACTGTGCTTTGGGACAGATTTCTGTATTGATACTGGGCTTAGTGAGTTTCCTTCTAACAGTAAAATACAAACAATGTGCCCTACAACGTATTCACATCTGAATGATATATATATATATATATATATATATATATAGGTCTACTTGATATGGTCAACATTTCACAATGTCGAAATTCATATCGCTGAGATCATATGATCGACATTTGAAATGACCATACAAGTAGACCATCAAAAATAAAAACAAACTTACCTTAATGCTGCTAGCATGAACCCCCCCCCTCCACCCCCCGGAACTTAAATATACCAACTCTGAGATTGCACTACAGTGCGAAAGTGGAAACCTTTCCATTCCGCACTGTAGGGAGATGCCGGTTCCCCATGGGCAACATTTCAAATGTCGATCATATGGTCTCGGCCATATGAATGTCGACATTGTGAAATGTCGACCATTCGAAGGGGGCCCATATATATATATTTGTTTTTTTTATTTATTTTAATTTTGTTTACTGGGATGGTCCGACTGGACGAGGTCCATTTACAGAGGAGGCCCGGGGAGAAAAGCTCCACTTACATTAAAACAACACATTACAGCAATATACATATTATACAAAGTGTAGGAAGTAGTATTTTATTTTATACTAGTAGCATCTAGAAAGAAGTGAAAAGAATAAAAAACAGTACAGTCAATAAAATATTTACATATGTACATTTTGTTTGCAGTGAGAAACAGACAGATTTTAACAGGTACATGCTTTTCCATCGATAACATTTGGAGGAACCATGCTTACTGGGGCATGTAAAAAGAGAGGTAGGAGAAAGTTGTAGAGGTACCAGATTTTTGACAATGTAATACATGGACAGAGCCAAGAACTTGTAAAGTGGGCCTTAAGGGAGTTTGTGAATTGAGTGGTATTAGATGCAGAAGTCACAGATGGAGGGATATTATTCCAGGTTTTAGCTATAATGTGTGAAAAGAGAGATTTGCTGGCTGTGTTATTAGCTGAGGTAATAGTGAGGAGTGATTTTTTGGCAGAGTGGAGTGGATGATTTGGAGTGTAGTTGGTCAGTAATTGCCTTAGAGCAGGAATTTTGTCAGGTTGTTTTAGGTTGTTGTATGATATGACAAGTTGGTGATTTAGTAGTAACTGTGGCAGTTCAAGCCATTGAAGTTGCCTAAGAGGTATGAAGTGACGGGTTCTAAATGGAGAATTTTTGGCAAACTTGGCAATTTTGTTATAACAGGATTCAAGTTTCTCTAGGTCAGATTTCCTAACATAAGTGAGAATTGGGGCTGCATGCATTAGTGTGGAAAGAAGGTGGGTTTGAGCTAGGGTGACTCTAGCCTGATTAGATAGAAAGTTCTTTTGTCTGTATAAGGAACCCATTTTTGTGTACCTTTTTTATAGTTTGAGAGATATGAATGTCAATGTGGAGGTTGTTGTCTATTTTGACGCCAAGGAGCTTGGTGTGGAGAGAGGGAGAAATGACAGTACCATTATTGGAGGGGACAGAGAAGGAGAGTGGAGTGGTTTTTGATTTGTTTGGGGTGAATAGTAGTAGTTTAGTTTTGTTAGGATTTAGGATGAGTTGAATATTAGTGATCCATCTTTCTACTGAGGTGAATGATTCCTGGGTGAGGTGCTGTAGGGAGGTCAGGGATGGGGCTGAGCATATTAGGGTGGAATCATCTGTGTACTGGATTAGTGAGGTCTGCAGGGTACATGTATGTAGGTTATTGGTGAAAATAGAGAAGAGTAGTGGTCCTAATATGGAGCCTTGGGGTACACCAATGGTGGTTGGAAGCAGAGGTGATAAAGCTCCTTGCCACTGTACAGCTTGTTGTCATTCTGATAGGTAATTTTTAATCCAAGCAATAGTGTTGGGGGTGAAGGCTAAGGAGGTTAGGGTATCTATTAGTATGGAGTGAGAGACCATATCGAATGCTTTGGAGAGGTCGAGGAATATGGCAGATACAAATCTATTGTTATTCCTCTGCTGGTTAACCAGGTCTGTGAAGGAGAGAAGGGCGGTGGTTGTACTGTGGTGTGGGTGGAAACCATGTTGTGTAGGGGAGAGGAGATTGTTTAAGTTTAGGAAATGCATGACTTGAGAGTGTATGCATTTTTCTAGTACCTTTGATAAAGGCGACAGTATGGCAATGGGGCGGTAGTTTGAGAAATCATAAGAGGCTCCTCCCTTATGAAGGGGAATGATATAGAAGACTTTCCACAGACGAGGGATATATGACTCCTGTATAGAGTGGTTGATAAGGATTGAGAGTGGGTAGGCTATGGAGTTGGCCGCCATTTTTAGGAAATGTGCTGGTAGCCCATCTGCTGCGAGAGTAGTGGGTTTCAGTTTTAAGTGTTTCTTTATTGTAGAGGTCGGGATAGGTGAGAAGGTAAGGGGAGCAGAGTTGTTAGGGGCTGTAGGCATGGGTGTGCAGCTATTTTTGGCTGGTTAAGTGGATAGTGAGTTAATGGATTCAGTGAAATGTTGGTTGAATTTCGAGGCTATATCGGTAGTTGTATTTGGTGGGTGTGGTGTTTTTTCCTGGTTTTAGTAGGGAGTTAATTGCATGCCAGAATTTTTGGGGGTTTTTGGAGTATTTGCTTTGGATATTTAGGTAGCAGTTTTGTTTATCAAGCTTAGTTTGCTGTTTAGCCTGGTTTCTAAGGTGTTGATAGCTTTGTTTAGAAAGACTAGTGTTGTCTTTCTTCCAGGTTTTCCATGCCTTATCTCTGGATTTTAATAGGGCTCTAGTGGACTTAGTAAGCTAAGGAGCTGAGTGGAGTTTAGCTCTAATAGTTCTTATAGGGGATTTTTGGTCAAGGACCTTAGTGAAAGTAGTATTAAAATAGTTCACTGCTAGGTCCAAGTTCAGGGTGTGTAGTGGTTCCCAGTTACATTTTTTAATGCAGTGTTGAGATCTGGAGGGTTAACCTTGCGATCATTTCTGACTTGTCTAAAGACTGTAGGTTTGGGTATATTAGTACGACTGCGTAGGAGGAATGTTGGGAGGCGGTCACTAAGACTGTCTGGTAGGCAACCTGTTTGGTAGTTTTGTTCTGGGTAGTTCACTAATGTCCAATCTAATATAGATTTTTTTTGGGACTTCTTATCTACTCTAGTAGGTTCTAGAATAAGTTGAGAGAATCCATATAGGTTGATGTAGTTAGTGGGGTTTTTGGAGTTATATATGTATACAGAAACCTGCATTTCAGTTCACGTGTGTTTATTTGTAGCATTGTTAGTTTTCATTGCTGGCCTAAAATTAAAAAATAAGAGCAATCCACAGAGACCAACCTTATGAATTATTTCAGCAACATTGTACAGTTCTTTACTAAAATACGGTTTTGCATACTTACTGCTGTCATGTTTCAGCAGACATTTCTACAATAACATGTTGTATGTAATTCATGGATTCTAAAAGTGAGGATTCAGTATATTGTCATAGCATTATAACTTCATTGTTTCATTGTTAAGTATTCAGAAAACTTACACCCACATTCTGAACAGCTACTATAGTTACGAGTCTGCATTTTATTTGACAAATGTAATTTGTTATTTTCCTTCCAGTGCCACTGGTTACATTCCTGCTCCCAAATCTTCAATGCGCCATCTATTGTGACTCATTACCATGCTGCCATATTTGGACACTTCTCACTGTGAATAAATAAATAAATAAATAAATAAATAAATACATAAATAAGCCTTTGGGACAAACTGAACAATGGTAAAGCCATAATAATGGAGGATTTGTGACTATATCAAAAACCACACATTTAGCAAAAAAAAAAAAAACATTGATCTAGAGATCTCTATTTCCCCAATGTCAATGTGAACCCTAGTACAAGTGTTTTTGGAGGAGGCTATGCCACCCAAGCCCCCATTAGGTTAACTACTCTATAGAATGCACTTCTTTATGTCATATTTCCAAAGAGTCACAGTTTCTCCTATTTCGTCTCATCTTCACAGACACAGTGCTATGATTCAAGCTTTGTGTCTGCTTTGTTTTTATCCACAGGCATAAGTTTTGACCTTATATAATTTGCAGTGAGTAATGATACAAACTGCACTGAACTTTGCTGTTTCATTTTGTTCGTTTAATTACATAAATAATAATAATAATAATAATAATAATAATAATTGGCACTTGCAGTTAAATGCAAAAATACAAATGTATTTGCTATTCTTTATTCATCTGAAAAAGAGAGGCACCTGAAGGTTTGGTTACACAGCAATTTCCTTCCATAGATATTCAAATATTAGAAGGAAAAAATGTTATTCAGTTACTGCTCAAAACACTGGCCTTTAGGACCTTCATAATTTAGTCTAATCCACATTTGAAGAAATGTACCCCATATTTGTTAGAACTACTTAAATCCATTTAGTTTCATTGGAAAATAATGATATTAACTTTGCTGTGTATTGCAGGCATCTGGATTTCACACATATAATTTCCCAACCTGAATTATGGTATGAGATATGATAAAAGTATATAGAAAATGTACCTGTTTTAAAGTGCATAAATATTATGGCAATTCAGACAACAGGATCATCTGCACAGTTGAAAAGCAATGTAAACAGTTTTTTTTTTTTTTTTTTACAAAAACATTATTACAGTATAAGATGCCTACAGTTCAGATAGTTTTATGTTTTTCTAACCCATACCAGAAACTGGTCTGCTGTGACAAAAGTAACTACAGCTGCTCTGATTTAACACTTTGGCACTTCAGCCCACAAGAGACCCAAACCACTTCTCACTTCGGCAGTCTGGGGGTGTCAGTATTGATTCTGAACACCACACATACCTGTACTGGTTCTCATGGCTAGAAGTGTTAGTGGGTCAACTGAGACAGCACAGAGAAAAAGAGAAATTATCCAACCAGCAATGCTACAAGTATTAACAGCACAGCACTGCTACCCCTGGAGAGCTGTCTTTTCTCACCTATGTTCAACAAAACATGGCTAAGTGAGGTAAAGGTTAAAAGCAATAAAACACAACATGAAAGGTAGGGCATTTCAGATCTGAGCTTCAGCATGCATGGAGCACTAGCAGAGAATGGCAAAAGAAACAAGACAGTCCCGTCTTTATGCCTTAACCAAGCAGAGAATAATGAATCAGCACTGAATTGGAGAAGTACAACACATGAAAATACTTAAGGTTCCCAAACAATAATAAAAATATTTCTGAGTTTACTAGTATCACAAAACTGGAACCAAAAAAGACTGGAAAAAATGCAAGTCCTATTCAAATGATTTAAAGGATTGCTATACTGTGTGAAGGAAAAGTTTGAAGTGGAGATGAACTCTTTGTACTTAGTGACTCATTCAATGAAGATAAATTAAGTAATATCATTCTAGTCTGAACAGGGATGAACAAACAGGTCATGCCATGTAGACTCAGTAAAACATATATTACTATCTTCTGTCATCTCTGAAAAGAAGACAGTGCATGCAACAGAACTCTTAATAAAATGTCAGTGTAACTATTGAAATGTGTTCAAAGAAAGTGGCATCCTTTCCATCATCATCTTTCTTCTAGGTCTTTATCCAACTACAATAGCTCAAGAGTTTTATAATAAGGATTAATGTCCATTATTGTGATCCATTTCAGAAATAAAGCTTCTAGGATATACTGCAGTAAGACAGAAGCCCTCTTTCAGTACCGGACGCCCTTAACTGTGATTTATTAGATGACACGCACAGTGCAAACTACTTTTCAGTAACAGTGTACCTGACGTGTTCTTACTTAAAAAATATCCTCATGGCTTCTTTCCTTATAAGTTATAAGTCATACATTTTCACCAGTATGTTCTTTAGTATAAAGTCTTGCCTACACTTATACTAAGTAATATAAATATTGGGGTCAGACTGCAGTACAAGTGTCTTACTATCTGCTGTCTACAGAGCACTGGGGAAAGAATAGCTTGTGTGTTGGAGGGTAACAAATCATGTGCATGCTCTGCCCCCCTGCACCACCTTAGTAATGGGTAGTAACTCTAACTCTAATGTTGCCCCTTCCTCCAAACCTAACTCTACCCCGTACCTTAATAAAAACCTTCGTGTAACAATGCCACTATTCAAATGAATTTTACGCTGATGTTATAGGGAGTTTTAGTGCTTAGACTGAGAGAAAAAATTGTTTTTCCTTGTTGATATTTTTAGCCCGATACTTAGTTTGTTCAAAATTAACCCAGCCACTGCTGATGCACAAGCCAGTGCATTTCTCTGTGCCAGTCCCAAGCCCGGATAAATGGGGAGGGTTGCGTCAGGAAGGGCATCCGGTGTAAAACCTCCGCCAAAAATTACTAATGTGGAGAACTTTTCATAATTACATACCAGATCGGTCAAGGCCCGGGTTAACAACGACCGCCACCAGTACTGTTAGCCAACAGGGTGCTGGCGGAATTTGGGCTACTGTTGGCCGAAGAAGAAGAGGAGGGGGAAGTCATGTCTGAAGGCAGGAAGAGAGGAGGAAGGTTAGTAGTGTAATACTGAGGGTAGGAACTTTGAATGTTGGCAGTATGACTGGTATAGGGAGAGAGCTAGCTGATATGATGGAGAGAAGGAAGGTTGATATATTGTGCGTGCAAGAGACCAGATGGAAGGGAAGTAAGGACAAGTGTATAGGAGGCGGGTTCAAATTGTTCTATCATGGTGTGGATGGCAGAAGATATGGGGTAGGGGTTATCCTAAAGGAACAGTATGCCAAGAGTGTTTTGGAGGTGAAGAGAGTGTCTGATAGAGTGATGTTTATGAAGCTTGAAATTGATGGTGTAATTATGAATGTTGTTAGTGCATATGCTCCACAAGTTGGGTGTGCGATGGATGAGAAAGAAAAATTTTGGAGTGAGTTGGATGAAGTGGTGGTGAGTGTACCCAAGGGTGAGAGACTAGTGATTGGAGCGGACTTCAATGGGCATGTTGGTGAAGTGAACAGAGGGGATGAGGAAGTGATGGGTAGGTATGGTGTTAAGGAGAGGAATGCAGAAGGTCAGATTATTGTGGATTTTGCGAAAAGGATGGACATGGCTGTGGTGAATACATATTTTAAGAAGAGGGAGGAGCATAGGGTGACATACAAGAGTGGAGAAAGATGCACACAGGTGGATTATATCCTATGTAGGAGGGCCAGTCTGAAGGAGATTGGAGACTGTAAAGTGGTGACTGGGGAAAGTGTAGTTAAGCAACATAGAATGGTGGTCTGCAGGATGATGTTGATGATCAAGAAGTGGAGGAGGAGTGTGAAAGCAGTGCCAAGGATTAAATGGTGGAAGTTAAAAAAGGGTGATTGTAAGGTGGAGTTCAGGGAAGAGTTAAGACAGGCACTGGGAGGCAATGAAGAGTTACCGAATAGCTGGGTAACTACAGCAGAGCTAGTAAGGGAGACTTCTAGGAAGGTGCTTGGTGTGAGATCTGGACAGAGGAAGGAGGACAAGAAGACATGGTGGTGGAATGAGGAAGTATAGGAGAGTATACAGAGGAAGAGGCTGGTGAAGAAGAAGTGGGATTGTCAAAGAGATGAAGAAAGTAGACATGAGTATAAGGAGATGAGGCGCATGGCAAAGAGAGAGGTGGCGAAAGCTAAGGATAAGGAGTATGGAGAATTGTATGAGAGCTTGGACACTAAAGAGGGAGAAAAGGACCTGTACCGATTGGCTAGACAGAGGGATAGAGCTGGGAAAGATGTGCAGCAGGTAAGGGTGATAAAGGACAGTGAGGGAAACGTACTCACAAGTGAGGAGAGTGTGTTGAGTAGATGGAAAGAGTACTTTGAAGGGCTGATGAATGTAGAGAATGAGAGAGAGAGAAGGTTGGATGATGTGGGGATAGTGAATCAGGAAGTGAAGGAGATTAGCAAGGAGGAAGTAAGGACATCTATGAAGAGGATGAAGAATGTAAAGGCTGTTGGCCCAGATGACATACCAGTGGAAGCATGGAGGTGCTTAGGAGAAATGGCAGTGGAATTTTTAACCAAATTGTTTAATGAAATTTTGGAAAGTCAGAGGATGCCTGAGGAGTGGAGAAAAAGTGTTTTGGTACCTATCTTTAAGAATAAGGGTGATGTGCAGAGCTGCAGTAACTACAGAGGGATAAAATTGATCAGTCACAGCTTGAAGTTATGGGAAAGAGTAGTGGAAGCTAGGTTAAGAAGGAAGGTGATGATTAGTGATCAGTAGTATGGTTTCATGCCAGGAAAGAGCACTACAGATGCAATACTTGCTCTGAGAGTGTTGTTGGAGAAATACAGAGAAGGTCAGAAGGAGTTGCATTGTGTCTTTGTGGACTTAGAGAAAGCATATGACAGGGTGCCTAGAGAGGAGTTGTGGTATTGTATGAGGAAGTTGGGAGTGGCAGAGAAGTATGTAAAAGTGGTACAGGATATGTACAAGGGTAGTGTGACATTGGTGAGGACTGCAGTGGGAGTGACAGATACATTTAAGGTGGAGGTGGGATTACATCAAGGATCAGCTCTGAGCCCTTTCTTATTTGCAGTGGTGATGGACAGGTTGACAGATGAGATTAGACAGGAGGCCCTGTGGACTATGATGTTTGCAGATGACATTGTGATATGTAGTGAGAGTAGGGACCAGGTTGAGGAGACCCTGGAGAGGTGGAGATATGCTTTAGAGAGGAGAGGAATGAAGGTCAGCAGGGCTAAAACAGAATATATGCGTGTAAATGAGAGGGAGGGTAGAGGAATGGTGAGGATGCAGGGAGTAGAGTTGGTAAAGGTGGATGAGTTTAAGTACTTGGGATCAACAGTTCAGAGTAATGGTGAGTGTGGAAGAGACGTGAAGAAGAGAGTACAGGCAGGGTGGAATGGTGGAGAAGAGTGTCAGGAGTGATTTCTGACAGACGGGTACCAATAAGAGTGAAAGGGAAGGTCTACAAGAGGGTAGTGAGACCAGCTATGTTATATGGGTTGGAGACGGTAGCATTGTCGAAAAGGCAGGAGTCAGAGCTGGATGTGGCAGAGTTAAAGATGTTAAGATTTGCACTGAGTGTGACTAGGATGGACAGGATTAGGAATCGGTATATTAGAGGGTCAGCTCAGGTTGGACAGTTTGGAGACAAAGCAAGAGAGGCGAGATTGCGTTCGTTTGGACATGTGCTGAAGAGGGATGCTGGGTATATTGGGAAAAGGATGCTAAGGATGGAGCTGCCAGGTAAGAGGAAAAGAGGAAGGCCTAAGATGAGGTTTATGGATGTGGTGAGAGAGGACATGCAGGCGGTTGGTGTGAAAGAGCATGATGCAGAGGACAGGAAGAAATGGAAACAGATGATCCGCTGTGGCGACCTCTAACGGGAACAGCCGAAAGATGATGATGATGATGACTTAGTTTGTTCAAAATTATGTATGTATGTTTGAATGCATTTACTGATGTTTTCATTTCAACATTAAATATATTCAATCATAGATACTAGAAAAATATATGAGTGCTGTATGATTTATCACTGCAGGCGTTTTATCATGTGCTGAGCCACTAGTATTTTTCATCATCACAGGTACAGGTGGTCGAATTATATAAGAGTAGAAGTTCATTATATTGACTATTACATAATTCTTGGGCAACCCTTAATATTTAATTTCTGGAGGAATGGAGGTAATGTTTTCATTTTACTTTTCTGCAATTGGAAATACAACATATTGGCTTACATTTGCAATTAGTTTTTTCATTGATTTGCGATTAATGGTAATCACCGATGAGTTTATTCCATGTCTTGTGCTTTGATCAAACTCACTGGAAATTATTCATTATAAACTCATATATTTCTATATATCTATGTCTCTCTGTCTCTCTCTCTCTCTCTAGATATATATATATATATATATATATATATATCTGTGTATATATATATATATATATGTGTGTGTGTGTATGTGCGTGTGTGTGTGTGTGTGTGTGTGTGTGTGTGTGTGTGTGTGTGTGTGTGTGTGTGTGTGTGTTTTATTATGTTATTTCTGAATTATTAGTTATCATTCCAGTTTATATATGTAAATGCAGCTGGACCTTTTTAGTGTGTTATCAGTAATGTTATGCTTGTATGGTGAATTTAATTGGTTCTTACTTTTTTACCATGTGTCCACTGAGCTATTGAATCCAGGGGGGGCTTCAGCCCTTGTGAATCAGAACTGGATAAGTTAGGTATCTGTGAATTAATAAGCATAATACAATTCATGTTGGATATTCCAGTCGCCAAACAATAAATAGAGAATACCTCACCTGAAAGATAGACTACTGCAAGGGTACAACAACTGCAGTTAAATTAGGACATCTACAGAAAATCTGAAACTTCTGTAAGGCTACCATTAATGCCCTTTCCCGTTCCATCGTCTCACCTTTTATGTTCTAATTCTGGGATCAGTGCAGTCTGGATTAAGGTGAGACAACGTGACAGTTATCTTAGAAATGACACCTGGGTTTGTGCAGCCCAGAAAAGGATCATATTTACATGTTGTACATCCTGCACACACACATTACAAATCTGTCCCTTGGTACAGCATGTATTAGATGAAAGGTTAATCATAAGGACAGTAAACAAAACAAAGAAAACATATGATAGCATGAGCAGTTTTATGTAGACGGAAAGGCCAGATGCCGAACATTTCACTGTTGTCGTTTGCTAGTGGCATTCAGTCAAGCACAGCGGTGTAATTGTAGTCACACACACTACTTCCTCCATAAAAAAAATAGAGTTAAGTTACGTAGTGTAAATGATTCATTGTTTTAGTCTTTTTGTATCATTCCACTTCTTCTGAGATTCCATGTACATTGAGGTCTATTTTTGATTATTCATAGTGTTATTTTGTTACCAATGTGTCACACAATTTATAACAATACTCTTTATATTTGTCCTGAATCGTGTGACTGTTATCTGTATATAACGGGTCTATATTAGATGAACAAATGCTTAAAATGTTGAGTATGACATGCTCAACAGCTTTTAAGTGAAAGTTTATCTAAGCGAAACCCCATAATGTTGAAACAAAGAGTTTAGAAAAGTTATAGTTGGCCAGCGTCAGGAAGCCATCGACTGATGGCTAAAATGTACTGTACACCATTAAAACCTCCCCAAAAAAAAAAAAAAAAAAAAAAAAAACAAATCAGCAAACAGCCTGATGGCTGGCTAACTATAACTTTTCAAAACTCCTTGTTTCGACATTCTTAGGTTTCGCTTAGATGAACGTTTGCTTAAAAGCTGTCGAGCATGTCGTACTCAACATTTTAAGCATTCGTTCATCTATTAGGGAACATATATAACACTTGCTAAACTGCTGCTTTGTGAATCTAGTAAAATATTAAAGTGCATATAATTCTTGCTGCTTTACAATAAATGATACAGAATCACTAAAACATACATTGAAATTCAATATTACAGAACAATTCATTTCTGTCTGCTGAAAAATATGTACTCTACCATTTACAGCTAGAATTGCCCATCATTGAAGGAATCAACTAACTACCATCCCATTATTACTCAAAATAGCTAAGGGATATGTAAACATCAAACTCCCAGTGTCATATTATGGGTTCTAGTCCTGCTGTTTCTCTTTGGCTGGAAATATTATATTCTGATACTGTCTTTAATCCATTTAGATAAAAAGAGGTTCCGGTTATAGCATAGTGTCTCCTTCTGCACTGGTGCATTACAGGAATCATTCATTAAGCCTTCCATAAGGATCTATGTACAGCACTGGACACAGACCTGAATAAAAAAAATGTCAAGGGAACTTTCCCTCTCTCCCTCTGTCTCTGTGTCTCTCTCTCTCTCTCTCTCTCTGGGTCTCTTTTCTCTGGTGATGGTTTTGACTGAGTAGCTAAGAATTCAGGGAGCCCTTCCTGTTTCCTCCTTCAGCTTCAGGTATTATGCAGTAGCAATTGTTGCATCTGTCTCTGAATATATCCATATGATTCTAAGTATTCCTCTACCAAATATGCTTTACTCACAGGATTTCAATTGCTTGACTTAAAATTCTACTTAAATCTTCACCCCATAGCATAGCTGCCACCTAGTTGAGCACTCCTCTAACTTTAATGAATCTCATCCTGTCCACATTCTCTGTCTGACTCCCCTGTATCATAGATTTGTATCCCCACAAGCAGATATGCCATTTGTGTCCTGTAACATTAGTATGCCAATAACCTGCTATGCTGCAGATTGCACAGCTCAGCTTTGACACAGTGCACCATTAACCAACATTGCTTTCCACAGAACGCGATGTTAACTCTGTTTCACAATCATTTCATCAATATTGTATTCATGCTATCATTCTACCATATTTCTCAGCATGTTTAATTTAATTTAATTTAACTATTAAATCCATGTGCTAAATGGAATAAAGGCCTGACTTAATGGCTCATAAATAGCAAACACTGCCTACTCTGACACAACATTATATCTATGGCAGTTCCTCAGATTATCATATCTGGAAAATTTCTCATCAGAGATTAAGAGTTCATTGTTATCACCATGAAGAATAAGTCCAGCTGGACTTGGGCAGTTCAGTATCTAAAACATTCCCAGCCTTCCTGGCTCCTCCCTATTTACCCATAATGTTTTCTGACTAACAACATTCTTCCAATGTCTTACAATCACATCTGAAAAATAGCTGTTAACTACTATTTTCATCTGTATTGTATTTGAATATATGTCAATACATTTCCAAGAGGGTTACAAATGATTCTGTTCTTCCAGTCACTGACGTCTGATTCTTTCAGTGAAGGTTGGTATTTGTAAATATTGTTTATTCAGATTCCCACTCCTTACTGTTTGCCATACCTCTCAAACTCTTAGTGCAAGAATTCTGCACAAATGTAAAGTAATAGAGGGCAAAGACCAATTATCAAGGATAGAGTTAGCTGGAATGAAGGAGGTATAGGGCTTCCAAATATTGATTTTTATTTAAACTCCGCATTTATTAACATAGTGCTGCTTCGGTATAATACTTCTTATACATTATAGTGGAAATCAATACATGAAATGTTACTTCTTAATAGTAATAGGACATTGCTTGAACTATAAAATACATGCAAACATCTTTGCATGGATTTTAAAAATATACATTCAAAGTGAAACGTCAAAACTTGTTCTCACACCTTTTATAAAGCAAACTTTGCTGCTGTTTAAAAAGCTTGTGTTTTCTAATCAATTAAGAATTTATTAATAATTATGTTTCCTATTGTTTACACAAATGAATGCTTGATATGTTTTGTTACTCAGAAAATGTTAGAATTTAAGAAGGGTGACCTATTATATGGGAATCAATTTCTCTCAGCTAATAAAAAGTCCTGCAGACTATTTGATCAGCAGATATAGTTTGCAAAATTGCAACTGGCTGGCCATCCAACTTGTAAGGATTTTATACATACTAAGCTCATACCTTCATTAGAGGCATACAATAAGAGTAACTTAAAAATCTTGCATTTTATCTCAACAATTATTAATAGCTCACCCAAGTTCACTTTATACATACCTGTTATTTATAAAATTCTTAGAAATGATTTTAGCAAAACAGATGTTTCTTTTTGAAATTACTCAAGTGAAGTTAATAGACAAGTATTCTCAGAAAAAGATAAAAAATACTTTGTTTACAGTCGGTGAAGGAATCCACATCTTCCCTGTTCTGGTGTGTATATACATGGAAATTTTTACATAGATGTTTTTTCACCCCACACAGACTAGCAATAATGTACAAGAAAGATGAAATTAAATACTGGAGATGTGGACACCTTGATGCTGACTGCATACATATGATTGTCAATTGTAAAATAATTTCCCCATTTTGGTTAAACTTTAAATATGTTTGCAAAGCTCTATGGAATGACAACTGTATAATTTCTGACTCTCTTATCCTTTTCAATGTTTCTGCTCCTGAAGTTATTCCTAAAAATTAAACATTTTTACTATGGTCTATTTTCTCTATAGCAAGGAAAATTGTTACTAAAAATTGGAAATCCCAATCTACTCCTGTATTTAAAGTTGAGTTTATTCATCTTGTGAAATACATTTGTAAGAATGAGATTGCTACTATAAAAGCAAGGACTAACAAAAAAAAAAACATTTAATTTCTTGGACAAAATGGTCTAATCTGTTACAGAAATATTAAGTGCTCTCCTATGTATATTGCTTTTTTAGTTGTTATGGACATTGTATATAGCTTTATTTTATTGCTACTGTACTGTTAAGTTATTGTGTTATAAAATTAATAGAAACATTTTGGAAAAAAAAATATTGCCAATATAAATTTAGAAAGTTGCTGGAATAACAGTCCCCAGGATTTACTAATCTTCCATGTAAGACTAGATTAGTCTTACACAGAAGCGCCAGTCTAAGAGTATGATGGCAGCGTGCCATGCATATTAATGAGGGTGTGCTGCCTCAACTCTAAAGCTTACACAGAGCGTGGACGAGTGTAGGGGGCGTGTCAGACTCTCGAGCAGTCCATAAATCCACGCCCCTGCAATGAAGGAACGCTGAAATTTTAAGTTACATGAGCGAGTCTGCTCACATGTGCACAATGTAACACTACACTCCCCCATATGTTAAACAACTGACAAAATTAAAAATAGAAAGATTTTTTTATTTTTGTTAGTTCATCCGATATAGCTGCCCATATTTGCACATGTTTGTGCGTGTTTGCCCTTTGCTTAGCTACAGTTATCAGCTTAGACACCAGAAGAGGATAATAAGAAAAATGTATGCAAACTAAGCAAAATAGCAATAGCATAGTGGTTAGAGCCTTTGCACAAAGAGGAGGCATTCCTGGTTCAAGTCCCACTACTGCACATTCCATTTTCTGTTGGAAATCTGTATACAAAAATATTTCCTGACATTTTTTATGTATAAGTTTTGTAAAAAGCATTGAAAAGTTAACTGTAGTAGTGAACGAATTTTATATATATATATATATATATATATATATATATATATATATATATATATGAAGGTGAAAAAGCAATATAAAGTACTGTTAAGCACATTTTACCACTATTGAGCATATTTAAATCCAATTGCTCATAGCTGCGCACTGCGTTAAACAGCGCAATGTCTTTGCACGTAGCTGCGCACCTCACTAACCAACGCAACAACAATGTATTTGCACGTAGCTGCGCACTGCACTAACCAGCACAATGTCGGGCAATGTTGGGCAACGTCAAGCAACGTCGAGCAACATTGAGCAATGTTGGGCAAAGTCGGGCAAAGTTGAGCAAAGTCGGTTAAACATGGCCACACCTCCTCTACTGTACCTTAACCAGTCAGGTCTGCCCAGTAGGAAAATAAAAAGCAGTGACAGGGCTCGAACTCAGGATACTGTGCACTATAGTCGCAGTACTTAACCACTAAGCCATGACAGCATTTCATAAACATGCACTTTCAACAGACACATATCTATCAAAGGAATTTTAAACATTGACAACATCAGCTAAGCAGGTGTGCCTACAGCTGAGTTTTTCCAGAAGTGGCCAATCACAAATAAGTGCGGGAAATGAGGCATATTTAAGCTCCACAGGCAGGAATACTTGCTATAACTGGTTGTAGCTTTCTTCTGCAGTCAGCATGGCCGGTGTTGGAGAAGGGACTCGATTTAGAGTGCAACGCTGGGGCAATGAGGAGACTAAAGTAATGGTTTGGCTCCTTGTCCACAATCATGAGGAAAGACTCCTGCAGGGCCAGTACCAGGGTACCCAATATAAAACGGAGGCCTGGAACAGTCTTGCCCATGATCTCACCAGTGCCACTGGTGTTCCTCGGACTGGTGAGCAGGTCAGGCACCATTATTCTGACCTGAAGTGACATAGGGAGGATAAACTAGACCAGTGGATCCAGGAATGCTGTGCGATGCCTAACGCCCCAGTACTGAGTAAGTAGCCATTGTATTAAGTAGTTAAGAATTGCTATGCTTGTCTATACTATGGATAGGTATGTCTCAATATCACTGCATTTACTTCACAGCTACAGGTGTCCGGGCTATGAACCAGCAAGCCCATGAAGATATGCTGCAAAGGCTGCAACATCAGGCAGGTTAGTAATTATTCTGCATGTACTGTTATATAAAATAAATGAGAGAGCCTTCAAAAAGTGTTTTAACCCAATAAATAAAGGTGTAATAATCCTTTAATAATTGTATAATTCCTGGAGTGCGTCTGTGTCATTTTCTTTGATATGTTGTTGTACTGTTGCATTCTACAAATAGTAGTGCTGTATTAAGCAGTGTCAACCCACACTTGGGTAGGCCCATATAATGTGGATGAAAGGAGTGCCAGTAGCTTTTATGCATATTTACATCCCTCAACTGTTGCCCAGCATGTACAGGTTAATCTCGCACATGAGTAACTTGGTATTGTGTTCCCCAGAAATGTCAGTGTGCTGCCAGAAATGTAGGGAGCTATTAACATATAACTGATACTTTCACCTGAACATATCTAGATAATTATATGAAAGTAGAGCTGTCAGTGTTGCATCTTTGCAGTAGTGTGTGTGAGCAACTCTCAGAATATGTTGCAGTAACATCTGCATCTTGGACAGTTTGTATGTAAGATACAGCTCATGTATATAATGATCTAGCAAAATCCAATTGCACAATATAAGGACATTGGGTAGTATAGTAATACATGTAAGGGACATATAACTGCAGTTAATAGGAATGTAGTGAAAACTAGAAGGATATATAAGTTGTTACTTGAGCTATCTTTTCCCACCCTACTGTATGTGCATAAAAATGCAATTCCACACCTCAATCAGTATGTCTAATCTCAAAATATTTGTTGGGACATATGTCCTATTGCTTTATAAATATTTACATTTATTTCTATGCATGTGCCCTGTTAAAATACCACAATATTGGTGGCCTGTTGCCATCAATTCAACCTGCATGCTGTTGTAATGTCCATTATTGTTCTATATATACGTGTTATGCTTGCTTTTCAGCTGATGTGTTGGGTTAATGAGAATACTTCTGCATGCTGTTATAAATAATTGGGAAAGCTGTTGACTGTTACTAAACCATATCTTTATTAAACTCTCCAAAACATAGTTCGTATGGGAAGGCCAGTCCCAGCGGACCCACCTGTCGCACCTCAGCTGGCCATGGCACCGGGCACCAGCAGATCTGGTGCCCAGCATGGGACCTCCTCCTCCGTTGGCCCTGTGCCACCTTTGGGTGGAAGCATTGCAGGGGATGGAGCTCGGCCCCCCTGTTCAAATGTGGGTGGAGGAGGGGTACCTATCACCCTTTGAACAGTCAGGGCTGTGGTGCATAGAAAGACTGAATGTTCTGTTGCAGAACCTCTACACCAGCTTGAGGCCCGAGTGTCACAACTCCTGGGTCAGCCTGCCCCTCCTACACAGCCCCCAGTACAGCCACCCTCTGGGCCGTGAAGGTGCAGTGGTGACTGCCCATGGGTGGGGACCTCAGTCCCACTGTTTCCATCTGGGGGCTCATGGGCTTGTGATTTCCAAACATCCCTCCCCATCAAAGGTGTTCACCCACCACATGTGTCATATACCGCCCCTGTATGCATCTTGTTTGTCTTGTCTGTTTACCTCCCCAACCTACCTCCCCAAATATACCTACTTCCCCTACCCCACATGCCACTCTCACCTGAAAAAAAAAGGGCAATCTGCTCCCAAAAAAAAATACGCCCCATACATAGCTGCCCATTTTGCACACATGTCCACTGGACACATGAAATGTTATTTAATTGGCATTACAACATACTTTGTTGTTCTCACCCCTCTCTCAGGGGTTGAAGGTTTCATATTTACCTCCAAATTTATTGCATATGCACAGCTGTTGCTGTTGAAGAAATGGGCAGCTATGGACCTTCCCTACACCCATCCTGCACATCCCGAGTTATTTTCCATACTGCCTTTCCCTCTTTGTGCCCCTTTTTCACCACTTTCCTATCTCCCCATTTTTCTTTTCTTTCAAAGAAATGAGCACGGGGGTTAGCGGGCGTAAGCACTATTAAACAGTAGTTAGCGGATTTGTGCAAGTTTGCAGTTGTTTGTGCTTGGCTAAGCAATGCACAGCAATGCGCAAACCCACGCAAACCCACTTACATCTGCTTAAAAGTGCCTTAGTCACTCTGTATGTGAGGGCCCTTGTTCTGCTCAGGAACAAAATAAAACATCTCTGTAAGTATCAAACCCCAGACCTTGCACACACTACATAACATGAAGTACCACTAAGCCCCGGTAGATATACATCAAGCTGGTGCTTAAATAAATATATCATGCATCAGAATGAGTGAATGAGTGAATGTAAAGGAAAAATAGGAATACCATACCACACAACTTGTTCTGTGGATGTTGACCAACAGTTGTTGTGGGATTACATTACATGACTGTGATAAGAGAAACAACCATTCTAGCAGGAAATAATGTTACACCATCACTTTACAACCCCACACAGTATCACAGCAGGACAAACCCTGGCATACCTGTTTAGGGCAGAGGCCATACCTCACAAGTGTCCCTAATTTTCAGGGATGTCCCTGATTTTGAAACAAAGTTTAGCTCTGTCCCTCTGAAACCCTCCGAAAACTACTGACTTTGGCCAGAAAGGTGGTGAATTACACTTAATGAATAATGACAATAATTAAGAGTTATACACTTCTTTTACTTCAGAAAAGGTGTATTAATTCATATGCTCTGTTTCTCTCAATGTCTCAATGTCTCAGCTTAATGGCACTAATATTTTAAAGGTGTCCCTAACTGTCCCTGACTTTTTCTTTACTTTTCCCCGAGTCTGTTCAAATATGTACCTGAGTGGCTGAGAGGTCTGGCAGAGGCAGAAACACAGAGGCATATCAGCCTTTCTGCTGTTACACAATGTGCAAATAGCTTTGGAAGGAGTTTTGGAAGCATACCCTTATGTAGGAATACAACACTGAAATATAAATGGATGCAACCATGTACTGGTAGCAACCAACTGTAAGAATGCCATTGCTCTATTGCTGGAATGACCTGTGTGGTGCACAGGCAAAAGATAACAGGCTATTCTCTGGCTATCATGTGGATAGGTCCACAGTTGGGAGTTATGCAGACAGACAACTTGCCTTGATAAACTAACATGTACACAGCAACCCTGTAATTCCAGCAAGATACAATCCACACAATACTACTTACACTCTCTGTACTTCTGCACCCTACCCAAATGTAGAATATACCTGTGTGTGCAGGGTCTGCCAAGGATGAAGGTAAGCATACTCACTGCACTGAAATGTGTCCAGTTTGTCTGAGCAGCTTGTGCTAATGTCAACACTAAAAAAGCACAAACTGTTTAGAACTGAGTAAATGAATATTCACAGTATAGCAGTTCACAAACAATTCTTGTGCCAAAGGAATACATCTCAATAACTAGCTTTGTATGGTAGTTAATTGTAACAGTTGTAAAGAAAGCACATCTTTCCATGTTGGGGTAGCATTTTGAGGGGTGAGTACATTTCTACACTGACAATTGGGTACTGGAAGCAGCAACATTAGGTCTGAGTACAAAATGTAAATCTCTGGCTACACCCCTGGCTTCTGATATAAGAACTATACCAACTGTCTGTCTTAAACAATGATGTCCACAGGAAACAAGGATGATCTCCATCTTGGAAAGCTGAAAAAGCCATACCTACATGAGTCAGCAATTTATAGTACTGGGTTGCTATGACAGTGATTACTGCAATTACTACACAGCAGGCTACATGCAATTAGCAAATGGTGGCCACTAATTGGTGCAGAGGCCATCACATGCTCATGTGCAAATTCCTAAAAAAGCAGGTGGCAATCTCTGCCAACAAACTCAATCACTCTATTGCAGAGACTGACAGAGAGAGAGAGAGGCAGAGAAAAGGAAAAAGAAAAATAAATATTACCAAATCATACAAAGGAAAGGTATGTGACACATATGTATTTACTGGCACGTAGTAGGTGTTATTAAAGAATAGTCTACATAATGTAAACCATTCATATGTGGCAGCAGTACTTCTTTAAGCACAGATGTTCTGCTTAACTACTGCTATGGACAATACTGTGTGTACCTGTGGGCAGTGGGACATACCTGTGAAATGTGTAGCTCAGTATTAAATGTCAAAGATCTGATCCATGTTATCTGTGTTCTGTACAGTAGTGTGGCCAATGGCTGTTGGGAGGATTAGCGCTGATATTATATAAACATGGGTGTGACAGAACAACACATACATGATAGTCATATTCAAGTGTAGCTTAGCACTGGCAACTGCTGTAGCAGTCTAGTATGCTTATCTATAGCCATATATACCCCCCTAATGTTAGTGCGTGTTCATATGTGACACTTGTTTGTGTTGCAGCAAGGCCCAACAGTTCAGCTGTGAGGTCCAGGGACTTACAACAGTGTGGACCTTGTGTGTGCATGCCACACACATACGGAGAAATATATATGTGTCATATATATTCACATCTATATATGTGCCTAGAGCAGGGGACCTATTGCAACTGTTTGTGAAGGGTGGAGATATATATGTTGGTGAAGGATAGTATGTGCATATTTGTATGTATGTTTTAGTGTGTGACAAACAAGACAGCATACAGTGCCGGTATATGACATGTGGTGGTTAAATACTGTGGGTGGTTTGTTCAGTTTGCAATGTTGAAGCCAGTAAGGCCTGTTAAAACTAACTGGGCTGTGAACACCTTCAATGCATTTATCCCAAGACTGTGCGATTTTATTACATTACTGTACACCTTACATCCTTTGTGTAATTGATATTCTCATTATGAAAGGTGAAATGTATATGTGCCTAAATATATATGTATATGTAGACCAATGGATGTGTATATGTGTATATAGATATATATATATATATATATACAGAGAGAGAGAGTTATATATACTCATACACACCTACATCTACTTGTTGCAATAGATTCTCTGTACTGTTGACTCACTGTGATGGTTAATATGTTTGTGAATACGTCAAAGATATGCATCTGTGGGATAGCTTAGTGGGAAACTGTTTATGTCATGGTAGTATGGGTCCTTGCTTAGATCCTAGCAAAAGCTGTGTATTCTGTTGCTAGGCAGAACAAATGCTATTGCATACAGTGTGATTAAGTCCCTTGATTTTAACTAAGGTGTGTCATTGGAGGATAAAGCACTACATCTATGATTATTGATTGGTACCGATGTTGAATGCAAATCCTGTGTATACTGTAGTACTACTTGAAGCTCTGGGCCTGTACAGCAAATTATGGTGGATGTCCACATTTATTTATTTATTTATTTTATTTATTTTATTTTATTTTACATTTGTTAACCGGGGGTGTCTAACTGAGCCGAAAAGGCCCTTTTTCAGCAGAGGTCCGGGGAGAAAAGCTCCACAAAGAAAAATTACAGACACATTTAGTTATTTAGTCATGATCAGTATACACACAAATTACAAGAGACATGTTTTTACAGTGGTATGCAGCACATAAACAGTTACAGTGGAGAGAACAAACAAAAAAATATTAATTTTAAAAATAAAGGTAATTAATAGATTTGTGGTGTACAGCTGAAATTTGGAACATAGGTAGAATGCATACATAGTACACAGGTACAGTACATACATTGTAGATTAGCCAATGTTTGTGAGTAAGATTGAAAACTATTATCAAGTGCTCTAGATTTAGTATGTATATGTTATCCGCTTTCACTAGCCTTGGGAGCAATCATGGCACTGCCAACTTTGCTTGAGATGTGGCCTGATGAGGTCTTTAAAGGAGGCTTTGTATGATGTGTTTTGAATGCTAGTAGGTACAGAGTTCCATTTTTTAGCCACTGAACTACTATATAGTGCATCTCCAAAGATATTGTAGCTGTTGGTGACTTCTAGTAGTAGTTTGCTTGATGATCTAAGAGTCCTTTTGGCTGAGTGATGTTGTACTAGGTTTTTGAGGGCAGGACACTTATTGTGGAGGAAATAGATAAAATGACAGAGACAGAGCTGATTGTAGGTTAGGAAGTTAGGCAGTTCAAGCCAGTGGAGCTGTCTCAAAGCAGTACAGTGATGAGTTCTATATGAGCAATATGCAGCAAAGCAAGCAATTCTGTTATAGCAGGCTTCCATTTTGCTTAGTTCAGTTTTGTTGAGATTAGTCAGACTGGGAGATGCATAGAGTAGGGTGGATAGAAGTTGGGAGTGAGCAATGGCTGATCTTGTGTTGTTGGTAAGAAATGGTTTGATACGGTAGAGTGACCCCAGTTTGGCATGTACTTTTTTAATAGTTAAGTTGAGATGACTATCAAATTTTAGGTGGGAGTCTATGGTTATTCCAAATAGCTTAGCCTGTGCCACTGGAGCAATTGGAGTAGCATTTGTGGAGTAGATAGTGAATTGACTGTTAGTGTTTTTGTTAGAACTGGTTATAATCATAAACTGAGTTTTCTTTGGCTTGGGGATAAGTTGGGCTTTGGTAAGGTAGTTTTCAATGCCAGAGAATGCTAGTTGAGTTGTTTGCAGGAGGGTGGGAATGTTTTGTGCAGCACAGATTTAGGTAGTGTCATCTACATACTGAATTATAGATGCATGCTGTGTGGAGGTATGGAGGTCATTTGTGAAGACTGTGAATAGTAGTTGTCCTAAGATAGAACCCTGTGGGACTCCTGTAGTTATGGGCAGCTGAGGAGAGAGAGAAGTTTCCCATTTCACAGCTTGGTACCTGTCAGTTAAGTAGCCTTGGAACCAGGTAAGAGTGGACTTTGATAGGTTCATAGGTTCATCGGTAGGTACTAGGCTATCGGCCCTGGGGCCTATACAAGCCCAGCCAAAAAGGTACCCTGGCTTTTGCCACCCAAGAAAATTATTTTCCTGTGCCACTGTCAAGCAGAGCCACAGAGGTGATCCCCAGGGTGAATTTCCTATTTCCCATCCAATCATCAAGATTTTTCTTGAAGAGTGCTAATGAGGAGCTTTGTTTGATATAGATAGGTAGTTTATTCCTGAGTTTGGGAAGTCTCTGGGACAGGAATCTATATCTCCAGCATGTTCTGCTTATTGTAGTGACAAGGTTTAGGTCCCTAGAGCGTGTAACTCAGAGGGATTGGGCTTTCTTTAAGTGGAGCATGTCCAACAGCTCTGGGTATGACATAGCTTTGTATGGTAGGCAGAGATCACCTCTGAGTAGGCGATATGTGACGGAGTAAAGCTGGAGTTTTTTTAGATGATCTGCATAGGGCATCTGTTTGAGGCTGGTAATCTTCTTTGTGAGGTATTTCTGCGGCCTTTCCAGTTGTTGTAGATGTCTTGGAAGGTACATACCAAAAGGGGCGTTGTACTCTATAATGGGTCTAATGAGTGATTAGTAGAGGGGAACAATGACCTCTTTTTTTCTGGATGAGACACCTTTTGTGATGAGGTGTGCCACGTAGAAGGATTTCCTGACTACTGTGGTGATGTGATTATCAAAGGAGAGACTACTGTCCACCTGTGTCCCAAGGTCTCTTATCACACTTTCGGTGTTAAGTATAGTACTGCCTATGTTGTAGTTCATGGGTACAGAGTTTTTACCAAAGGGGATGACAATGCACTTTTTGGCATTGAGCTTGAGGCCATGGCTTTGACACCAGGCATCTGTCTCAGTGAGGCCCTTTTGTAGGATGTCCACATCGTTAGGAGTTTTGATTATGGCTCCTAGTTTGCAGTCATCTGCGAACTTCGTTAGCCAAAGACCTTCTGTGTTAGCCTGTACTTCAGAGAAGTAGATACCAAACAGGAGAGGACACAGGACTGAACACTGTGGTGTTCCACTTGTCACTGTTCTGAAGTCTGATTTGGAGTCTACTACTTTCACAGTGTGGGTTCTGTCAGTGAGCCAGTTGGCAACCCATCTTGTGACATAGGGATTTATACCTAGTTTAGTGAGTTTATCTATAATTCCAGAGTGGGGGATGGTGTCAAAAGCCTTGGCAAGATCTAGATAGGCTGTGTGAACCACCTTACCCTTGTCTACGGCTTTGGTGACTGCTTCAAAGAAGACTATCAGGTTTAGGAGACATGATCTGCCTTTTACAAACCCGAACTGGGTAGGATCCAGAGTTTGGAGATTACCAATGTTTTTGTTTATAAGTTCCATAATGATACGTTCCATGACCTTGCAGACCAGGCTCGTCAGGCTAATGGGGCGGTAGTTCCTGGGGTCCGTGGTGGCTCCCCCCTTGTGGAGTGGGATAACCGTTGCTATGCGCCATTCAGCAGGCACAAAGCCTGAGGTGAGGCTATCATTGAACATGGTACTTAGGCGGGGTGCCAGTTCATTCTGTAGTTCATGTAGAATGCAGCCTGGGATGTTGTCTGGTCCCATGGATGCTGTGTTCTTGGTTTTGGAGAGTGTGGTTTTTACCTGTGCAGCCGTGATTACAGGAACTTTGCATTTTTCTGGTATAGAGATGGGGTCTTTAGGGGGTGAGAGGGGGGTAAAGTTAGCACTGAACCTATCTGCCATTATGTTGGCAATATTAGTTGGGTCTGTATATTTAGTGCCATTGTGCTGTAACTCAGAGCAGATCTGAGTGTTGCCATTCAGATTCTTGACATAGCTATAGAATGCTTTGTGGTTGTCTTTAGAATCAGTGGCGATTTTGTTTTTGTAACTAGCTTTGGAGGATTTTATCAAGGATCGCAGCTTCTTACTGAGGCTGACCTGGGAGCTCCTCCACTCGTAGGATTTTACTCTCTTTTGCAAGAGTTTCTTCCTTCTGTTGTACAGTTTGTTTATGGCAGGGGACCTCCAGATTGGCTTCCTTTTTTTGGAGGGTAGTGTCTTGGTTCTGTTTGGGATAGCACGATCCATGCACTCATGTAAGTGCTTATAAAATGCAATTGTGTAGGATTCAGTATTCGTAACTGTATTGTCCATCTACATGGGTGTCATGAAGTTCACCACTTCTGTCTTAAGAAGCATGAAGTTGGCTTTGGAGAAATGTTTTATCATGTTGTCCTTAATGGGGGGTGGAGGCAGGATGTGGATATCTAGGATAATTAGCTTATGGTCGGATCGGACCAATGAGGCATTGACTTCAGGTGTTTAACACCGGTCACTCATATTGGTAATGACTAGATCTAGGATATTGTTGCCCCTGGTGGGAGTGTGGATAAGTTGATCCAGGGCATTGGAGTTTATGAATTCCAGAAAGTGTTGAGTGAAGGAGTTGGTACATGAGTAGTTTTCCCAGTTAATGGTGGGGTAGTTGAAATCGCCCATTATTAGGGTGTTTGGTTGAACCCTAATATTTTCCAGTACATCAAGAAAAGAGGATTGGGAATCCTGGGGCATGGTGGGTGATCTGTAGCAAGCTACACTTTGGATTGCAGTTTTGCCCAGAGTTAGTTGCACTTAGATAACCTCGGCTGCATTATGCTGAGCAACTAGCCTGGAGGTGTGAATATCCTTAATGAATATGGATTAATAACTACAGACCCTTAGATGATATTGGTTTAGTTTGTTTAGCAGGATTTGGTGTGAGACTGTGTCAAATGCTTTGGACATATCCAAAAAAAGAGTGACACTTATAAGCCTTCATTTTTGAGATGGTTTGCTGTGTCTGTGAAGCAGAAGAGGGATGTAGTGGTACTATGGGCAGGTCTGAAACCATGCTGAGTAGGTGATAGGATGTTGCTGTCTAGGAGATAGTTTAGCATCTGGGTATGGATGCATTTTTCTAGGATTTTGGCCAGGGGAGAGTAAAGCAATGGGTCTGTAGCTATTAAGTTCAGTGGAGGTCCCGCCTTTATGTATGGGTGAAACATAGGATATTTTCCAGAGTCTGGGCACATAGTTTTCAACAACTGATCTGTTTATGAGAGTGGAGACTGGGATAGCAAAAGCATCTGCTGTGAGTTTCAAGAAATAACTGGGGAATAGATCGGCTGCTGTTGATGAGGTTATTAGTTTGGAGAGCATGCTTTTGATTGAAGTGGTGGAAACTGTTTTGAGAGTAAAGCTTGTATTAGTGTTATTTGTGTTGGGGGGATAGTGAGGAAGGAACTGTCCTGTGATACTAAGGAGAGAATTGAGTTCACAAAGTGGGAGCTGAATTGTGTTTCAATGGGAACTTTTGTGTCAGGGGTGGTTGGTTTGGGGGTAGCCTTTTGGGTGGATTTTAGTACCTGGTTTACATTTTTCCAAAATGTTTGTGGGTTGTGTTGGTATTTAGTTTGTAATGTTGTGTAGTAGGATTTTTTGTCCAGCCTAATGCATTTTTTTGCACAGTTGCTCAGTTCTTGGTACTTAGTTAGGCTTTGTGTTTCTTTGGTTTTTTGATAGTAAAGCCAGGCAGTGTCTCTGGACTTGAGGATTTGTTTGGTTTCTTTACTGAGCCAGGGGTTTGTAGAGGTTCTAACCTTGATTTTGTGCAATGGAGTGCCAGTGTCTAGGTGTTGTAGAAATGTTTGTTGAAATATGCTACAGCCTGGTCAAGTGGGAGGGTTTTTAGGGGGGGTCCAGTCACAGTTACAGAGTAAAGTGATGAGGACCTCAGGAGAGAATCTTTTTGTGTTTCTAGTGGATATATAGTTAGTGGTTTTGCATATGCTTGTTCTACTACGTATAAAGTATATTATGTTGTGATTACTTAAGGTGTCTGGGAGACTGCCTGTGTGAGGGTACAAAGATTTTTTATCACATCTAGTTGGAATTTGGACTAGCTGCTGGTAGCCATGGAGATTTATTAGATTACTTGATGGTTTTGATATACCGGTGAACCAATCTAGGTTGAAGTCCCCCAGGATAAGGATTTCTTGTGAGTATGTGGAAGAACACCAGGATAAGAAGTCTTCAAGGCTAGCAGGTGTATTACCAGGTGGAATATAGATCACAATTGTGGTGATGACCTTTTTAGGGTGAAGTTGAAGTTGTGAGATAAGTATGTCCCAATTATTGGGGGAGGGGTAGGAGTTTTGTAATTGACAGACAGTTAAGTTGGACTTGTACAGTAAGGCAGTTCCACCCCCTTTACGAAGTGGTCTGTCCTGTCTAATGATATTGTAACCGGTAGTGAGAACTTCTGAGTTAGCTATGTTTTTTATTTAGCCAGGTTTCTGTTAAGGCAACTATGTCTGGGGAGTAGTGTGCTACTGTGGCCTGGAGTTCAGGTATTTTATTTTTGATGCTTCTAATATTAATATTTAGCATTAAAAGATGGTTGGTTTTGCTGCTGTTATTGATTTGCCCAGGGATGAAGAAAGTGGGGGTGTTATGTTCTGACATTTGTGTTGGAGCAGTTTGTGTTGGACAGGATGGATTTGGGCCTGGGTTGGGGTGGATATCCCCACTTATAGTGAGCTTGGAGTTAAAACGGTTATACAGATGTTAGAGTTTGGTGAGGAGTGTGAGAAGGTATTGTGTTTTTTTTTTTGGAGTAGGAATGAGAGCATATGTGTTTAGTTCTGAATTGGTCCATTATGTAGTTCTTGAATAACTGTGGGCAGATATTATTATAATGTGTGGTGTCTGTATATGAGAGTGCATAGTGTAGTGTTGTGCTGCTAAGTTTAGGGATATTGCTAGAGTGATAACTTGTGGTGTTGTAAAGAATTATGAGAAGACAGACTAGACTTAGTTGTGTGATAGCCATGGTTATAAAGTTTAAGTTGTTTCTAGGGGGGGGTCTGAATAGGAATTATAGGGTTGCACTATATGTGGATGGGGAAGTAGTGTGGGTGATGTAAAAAATGCCTAGTGGGAATGAGAGTGATTGGGAGTATTTTGTGTGAAGCAAGTTGGTGTGGTATAATGTGATATGACTTGAGGAGCTATGATTGGTGGAGGTGATGTGAGGGTGAGCTGTGGGTGTGGTTGTGATTACTATAAATGTAGAGGTAGTGGGGCGGGAGGTAATAGGGGGCAGGGTAGGGGAGTGGAGAGAGCCCGAGCGTTAGTGAGGATGAATGGAGCGGGGCAGCGCCAACCAAGACAAGAGAAAAAGTAAGTATTACTTTACAAATCTGTACACTTTAAACAAATTCCTGAGGTCTAATGGCAAGTAGAATGTAATTGCTGAAGAGCACTTGTGTCCTGGTGGGAGACTAGAAATTTAAAGATGGCTCCATGCTCAGCAGGATTCTAATATAGACTTTGTATTGGGAGAGGGAGATAGCACAAGGGGTGCAAATCAGGTGGAATGCAAAGAAACCAGAAAGGCAATCAGTGGAAATCAGTGAAGGCCTCAGAGGGGATAAGTAATAATTCAAATTACCTGTAAAGTGAAGGAGAGAAGAGACAGCAAAGTTTATTAAGGTTGGGAGTGTGTCTTCACATTCACTTGCTGATTAGTAACCAGTTTGTGCACAGATTAAAGTAGGGAGATATATTAGCAATGAAGGGGAATGTATAGAAATGCAAATAAACAGGTGGGCCTCCAAGTGATACAAACTAAGGCAGAAAGCACTGAGAGGGCTGCTTGATGGTTAACTTAGTCACAGGGATGTGAATTAAATGTATACTGCTATTGGACAGTTATGATTACTGTACTAGCGGGGATGGGGGTGGGGAGGACACAAGGCTACAACAGTCAGTTTTATTAGCAAGCTGAGAACTGCTAAGAAATACTGCTAATGTAATAGCTTCACTCTCATAAAACATACAAGTAGCATGCCTGGGTGGACTGACCCTGCTCTTGAGGCTCAAAATGTATATCCTTGTTTAGTTTGCAGTACTGATTCCTTCTTATACTGTATGGGTGGAGTGGTAGCCGCAGACTGCAGATTTGCTTGAGTGTGCTCCTGCTCTTGAGGCTCAAAATGTACATCCTTGTTTAGTTTTGCAGTACTGATTCCTTCTTATACTGTATGGGTGGAGTGGTAGCCACAGACTGCAGATTTGCTTGAGTGTGCTCCTGCTCTTGAGGCTCAAAATGTATATCCTTGTTTAGTTTGCAGTACTGATTCCTTCTTATACTGTATGGGTGAAGTGGTAGCCGCAGACTGCAGATATACTTGAGTGTGCTCCTGCTCTTGAGGCTCAAAATGTATATCCTTGTTTAGTTTGCAGTACTGATTCCTTCTTATACTGTATGGGTGGAGTGGTAGCTGCAGACTGCAGATTTGCTTGAGCGTGCTCTGCAAGCAGAATGTAATTGCTGAAGAGCACTTGTGTCCCGGTGGGAGACTAGAAATTTAAAAATTGCTTGCATCCACTGTTTTGTGTGGTCCCTGTATTCATCACAGATTACATTTCTCAAGATTAAGGTTGTGTAAGTACTGACACACAGTACTGTATAGTACACACTGAAAGCTTATCTGGGTTGTCATACCTTTGTGTCCTGTAATTATGTCTGATGTGTGTGTGGGTATGTCTGTAACATGTCCTTTGACATATGTGTGGTAAAACATATAACTGTATATCTAGCAACATTCATAGTGTACTACAGCAGTATGCAACCTATATTCCCAATTGTGCACATATTTTGGCCACGGGTTTGCCATTAACAAGTTGTGTGGTATAATATTAGGGTGGCCTAACAGTTAAGATGTTTGCCTTACAAACATAAGGTTCAGGGTTCGAGTCTCACAAGGGATAATTGGCTAGGCTTAAAATGGCTTGCAAGGGCAGTTAGCCTAGTACTAAACCTATGAACCTAATAGTAATACATTTACTGGACCTTACACTGATTGTGATGGATGATATATTTCTTTACACATCAGCTTGATGTATATCTGCTGTGGCTAGGTGGTGCATCGTGTTGCATACAGTGTGCCAGGTACTCTTCTATAGTCTTATATAGTGATTTTATTTTGTTGTTGTGCAGAACATGGTTCATTAGATAGAGAGTGAGCAAGGCACTTTCAACCAGTGGTGGGGTGAGCAGTGATAAGTGGCAGTTACAGTGTTTCACTCTTGGTTAGCTTATAGGTTGCTATATATGGCAGTTCAGTGATATCTGTACTGTATAATGTTAAATGTGCCATATGACTTGCTCAGACATATTTTTGTATTTGTGTCTTCCAGGGATCATGGCCCATCACAGGAACCCCAGTTACAGTAGTGCTGAAGATGATATCACTACTAGCAGTATGATTCAGCACTACCGTCTCATGTTCTCACGAACCAGCCAGGACCAGCAGGAGCATACTGCAATGTGGCAAAATGTTGTCCACAGGGTAAATGAGGTAGGCCTGCATAACCAGACATATCAGCAGGTATGCCACCACTGCAGTGATCTTCTCAGACATGTCCGTTAGCGTGGTGCTGATGTGCATAGACAACAGCTTGCAACAGGAGGTGATGTTAATATCCATCCCCCCATCACCAGAGTGGAGGAGCTGCTCCTGAGCCTTTTGGCACCTGCCCAACAACAACAGCAACAGATATACAAAATGATGGAGGTTGGAGCCACCCAGCAAGCACACATGGAACATGCAGGTAACATCGCATATCTGTAGACTACTGTTATCTGTATTGGTAGATCATGCATATGTGAGATGTGGAGTGTTTCTTTCAAAGATGTGGAGCCTGTTGTTGTGCAATACTGATCATATGGAACATAATCTGTAGCCCTGTGAATGTAAACTGTTGTTGTACTATAAGACTGAAAACACACAGTAGCAATGCCACAGTTGTGGCCACTGACAAACTGTCTCATCTCTATGTAGGTCCCTCTGGGGTGACATCAAGGCAGCAGACAGATGCTGGTAAGTGTGTTCTACATTTATTATTGTAAATAAAAAGTGCATGTCATAGTTAAGGTGTAGGCCATGTACACATGTAACACACCTACCCATAATGCATGCTGTGCATGTTTGGTGTAAGAGCACGCACATCTCACTAATGTGATTAGCTGCCTCAAACACATGCAATACCCAGACCATCTCAAACAAATGTGGCTAGACTGTAGTGACCATTGGATAGAAACAGTTGATACTCAACATGCACATAACATGCACATCTATGTCATACACAGAGCATTTTAACATGCTACACATAAAGGATTCCCAAACCCTCTGTAAAGACACACTCCAGTATCCAAAATCTCATCCACGCATTGCACATAATTTACCTGGGGGGTAGAGGCCTATCATGGGGGATTTAAACACTCTGCAACACACTACACATTCATGTCAGGGAATGCTCCTTATTGGCCTCCTTACAAACTCACGTAACGACTGGTTGTGAAATGGTGAATTTAGCCAAAGTAGTACAGTTCTGGCACAGCATGATTAGTGCTGGTTTGGAAAACATTTGTAGCCTTGTGTGACCACATGATGCTTCATGATGATGACCTATGGTACTATACCTCATCCAGTTATTGTAACCACAGTACTACACATAGCTTTCATTGCTATACATCTTAATGTTGCGTGTGTACACACATAAGCACTTCTAAACAGTATGCATACCAATCACCATTTGCACAACTGACACATATATGTCTTGTGATGCTATTGAGTTGCTAGGTCATATGACACACATTGGGTAAGTGTAGTATTTAAATATGCAGCTGTGTTTTAGCATGCCATGTCATGGATGAGACTGGCATGTCCACAATGTGATCTATACTCACCATAAGTACCATACATTGGGTATGTGGACGAATGGTATTCCATCAATTATCCAGGCACCACTGATGATGTTGTGTGAATACTCATCATGCATGTGCTAAAAATGTGTCCACAATTATTTGCTAAAGACAGAGAGGCTGTAATCAGCATTGAATAGCTATCTGACACACAGATACACATCCAGCAATGGTATGTACACCTGTGAGTTATGGTGCACAGTACATTACAGGATTATGAATACCTGCACAGCAATGTTGTGTCCATGTATGCATTGTGTTCCAGGGGGATGGCCATCACCTAATAACAAATCACATGAATCAAAGCCATGTATACTGTTAGTAACAAGGACTGACTACACTTGCACTGCATGCGGTTGAGCAACATATGTCCTGCATGCTGACATGTGTGATATGACTGTTTTGCTTGTGATACTGTACCCCACCATCACCTGCTATTGTGTATGTTCTGTGATTGCTGGTGTTGTGTGTGTCTGCTTTAGGGAGGAGTGTATTTTTGTGTGTGTGCATGTGTGCATGTGTGCATGTGTGCATATGTGCATGTGCGCATGCGCACATGTGTGCATGTGTGCATGTGTGCATGTGGTCTGAAGTCATGTTCAGGTCTTAAAGTGTGTTTCCTGTTTTCCTCTCACAGGTGCCGAGGTGGGGCTGGTTCAGTACAGCAGGGAACTTGATGTCACTGAGACAGACAGTGATGATGAGGATAGATTTGTTGAGGCACAGGCAGGTTTGTCAGGGTCGGTTGTTAGGCCACCAGTTGACAGTACACAAGTCTCCACCCCATCCATGCACACAGTCATACTGTCTGCATCCATCATCACCATTGCCCTTAGCTGAGGGACAGTGTATTTTTAGCACTGGCCAGGACAGTGTGGTGTCTATAGCACATGCATCAGGACACAGCAGCCATAGCCAGATGTCTGGAATGGTACCACATAGGCAGATGCCCAGGGCTTTTCGTCAGAGCACTGCTGGTCATCATGCCCCTGGCAGATGTGCCACACCTCTTTCTACCACATGCATGTTCCAGGCTGTCATGGAGGCACAGACATGAATGGAGCGGTACACCATACAGGGATTAAGGGCACAGAGGGCTCATAACACCTCTGCAAATGACAGTATCCGTGACCTAGCAGGTGTCATATGTACCGACACTGAGGTTATTGATAGATGTTGGGGTGAGACATTGGATGTCCTCCACAATGTCATGTCCATGTGTCAGGACAGTGTGGGACAGTTGAGACATCGACATGGATGTATGCCAGCAACATCTGCAGCTAGAGGTCGATGTGGATGGCCAGCAAGTCACAGCCACTCCCGTAGTGCCAGCACCAGCCACAGCAATGTTGGGGAGGCTGTCCATAGACCGTCCTAGCAGACCACGTGCACGTGGCTCTGGCCAGTCTCAGCAGAGACCTGGATCCAATGGACATATGTCAACCTCGTCGGATAGTACCCAATCTGGATTAGTACCTGATACTGTCTGCAGCACCTCTGCCAGGCACAGGTTCCATATCCATGGCCAGAGACAGTGATCTGTAAAGCCTGCCAGGTACAGTCTGTAGCTGTCTCACAAATCCTTGTATATGGCAGCTACATGGTGGAACTGTGTGCATGCAGACACACACACATAAACCAGAAACCAGAGGCAAACACATACCCACATATATTACATCAACACTGGCCCATAACAGTACTCATGGCTCTCATACACACACTCATACACACATGTTGATTGTATGGCTCAGTGTAGGCCTCTGGCAAACCAACAACACACCCAGTGCATATGATGAAACCTGTGCCACCTCCTATCATCTGTAACATTGATGCAGGAACAGGCTAACATGGTGCTGATGCACAGGGTGAATTTAATAAAGTATAGCAATGGTTGGATGTGTAGCATGTTGTCAGCAGTAAAGTGTAATGATATCCTTGAAGGTGTAGCTGAGCAGGCATGATGCATTAAAGCTGTAATTAGCAATGTTGTGTTGTTTTCACCAGTGTTTATTCCAATTGTGTTTTGTTTGCCCATGTGCCACTTGACTGATGTGTGTAGATGTGTCAGCATGCATTATACAGTGGGCAGTAAGTGTGGGGTGTGTGCAGCACAGGTTTGCAGGTGTCCATTTGTGAACATGGTGGAGGTGCACTGCCTGCATGTACATGCATATTGGACACATGGGCAGGTGACATGCCCTGTATTTGCCAGTGTTAACACTCCATAGTTTCTATTGGTGGCCAGTATGCATTGTACTATGCACATTTTGGAACTTGAGTACGCATGTGTGTGTATGACATGGGTTGACACTGTGCTGTGGGTGATGCTGTTGTTGCTATCTGTCATTGGTTTGCACTACTAAGGTTAACACTGTCCCAGCTGCATAATCCTTTAGTAATGCACAGTGTTCACCTACAGGATTGCATGGACCGTGCTATCACAAACACAAGAAATTCTCACTTATACAGTAAAAGTGCATTAGTCTCATGGACCCCTGCCATAAACTAAATATATAATAGAAGGTGTGAAGTTGTACCAAAAAAGAGTTACATACCAAGAAGGGATAACCTCTCTGGTCAGTATCACTGGGAAAATACAACCCCTCAATAAACATACAGTCAAGCTTCAAAATACAAAATGGCAAGGATTCCAAAGACAACACTAAAGCTTTCTTTAGTGTTGTTTATAATCTACAGGGGAAATCTCAGATCGGGTCACAGTTAATGTAAATGGTCACAAAGTGCACTTATCTGACTGACATTACCAATTTCTTGTCAGACAGTTTGAATACGAATTTCACCACCCTGTCGTTACACTAGGGTGACATTTCCAGACCTGAAGAATGGAAAGCCTGATGATTCACAGACACTCTAGTTAAAACATCTCTTTACCAAAGTCCAAACCACAGTGGCAATGGTACTGGACAGTGTCCCTGGCTGTGTCATACACAAGCTGACATATGAAGTCATCACTCACCTAAACACTCTGTCCAGATGCAGCCTCTATACAGGTTACATACTTGTGGAATGACGCATGGTAATGGTGTTCACAGTCCACAAGGGTTGTGCTACAACGTCTTCTTCTTCTTCTCCTTTCAGATGCTCCCATTAGGGGTCACTACAGTAGATTATCTGTTTCCATTTCTTCCTGCCCTCTGCATCTTGCGCTGTCACACCATCCACTTGCATGTCCTCTCTCACCACAGCCATAAACCTCATCTTAGGCATTCCTCTTTTCTTGTTACCTGGCTGCTTCTTCCTTAGCATCTATTTTGCAATATACTCTGCATTACTTCTCAGCACATGTACAAACCAACTTAATCATGCCTATCTGGCTTGGTCTACTAACCTTCAAACCTGGGCTGACCCTCTAATATACGTATTCCTAAACCTGTCCACCCTCGTCACACCCAGTGCAAATGTTAACATAAATTGATTAAGGGTGGAACTACAACAGATCCTGGAAACTCTCACCCTATAAGCCAGACAAATGTCATCTGGAAAGCTATGGAGCACAGCATTATGGAACTCATTAACAGAGACATTATGAACCTGCAAACACTGCACCATACCCACTTAGGTTCTCTAAAGGCCAGATCATGGCTCCTACACCTAGCAGGCTTCAAGCCAGTTAACAAGGCTATAGGTGAGGGAGGGGAGGTCCACACAGCCAAGCTATAGCTCACCAGCAATTCATACCCATCTCACATTCTGGTATTATACATAACCTTAACAGACTGACCATAAACAATTGTTAGATGATGGATTGACAACTGACGCACAGATATAGGACACACAGTAACATTTGCAGCCTCCATGTACAATTCTATGCCAGTAACAAGTGGTATTCACCTGAACTCAGTCCTGGGACCTCTCCTGTTTGGCATATAGCTTTCTTAGGTACAAGCAAACACAGTAGGAATATGTCTGCCCATGTTGGACAAAAATGCATACTGCAGGCTATACTTTATTCTCCAGATGACACACACATCCTCCAAAAGGGTATCATAGAGGCTGATACCTGGTGTCAAACTCATGATGTAAAGCTATAAGCCAAATAAAGCATAGCTATCAAAATGTGGAACAGATACTAATGTATACATAGAGCCATGTGTTTAGTCATCTCTCTTCAATAGAAACCATGATGAGTGGATGTGAAACAGAAGACTTGGCCCAGGATAACAGATGCATTCATGGAGAAAGCACCTATGAAATAATTGAAGTCACATGTATGTATATATGTAATGCACATACAGTTGTCATATTGATGTCACACCTGGAACACACACACAGTCATAACTACATTATGACACTACAGCAGTATGCATTTCACCTTTCCACAGGTATATTTGTAGGATGGTGACATTATCAGACTTGTCAAAGATGAGTATACCACTTTTAAAAGGGGTGAGTATTCTCCATTTTCCACAGGTATATTTGTAGGATGGTGACATCATCAGACTGTATACCACTTTGGTTACTCCTCCCGGTATATTTGTAGGATGGTAACATCATCAGACTTGACAAAGATGAGTATACCACTTTAGTCTCCAAAAAGGTTGCTCCTCCCCAGGAAGACACACTACCTAACTACATTATGATACCACGAAGATAAGTATACCAATTTTAAGGGGTGTGAGTAGTCTCCAAGAAGGTTGCTTTTCCACAGGGAGACACACAAACTGTTGCCAAGTGCAGGATTTGAACCCCTACCTAACTACATTATGATACTAGAGCAGTATGCATTTACACAACGTGCTACAGACATTATTGGGATTTCTTCTTTCCACAGGTATATTTGTAGGATGGTGACATCATCAGACTTGTCAAAGATGAGTATACCACTTTTAAGGGGTGTGAGTAGTCTCCAAAATGGTTGTTCTTTTCTAGGTAGACGCACACACTCACTTGGCAAATGCAAGATTTAAACCCCTACCTACCTACATTATGATATTACAGCAGTACACATTTACAAGATGCACTATACACATTATTGGGATTTCTTTTTTCCACAGGTATATTTGTAGGATGGTGACATCATCAGACTTGACAAAGATGAGTATACAGGTGCAATACAGACATTACTTGCTGAAAGTTTGCCCAAAGTTTTTTTTTCACATTTGCCAACCTCAGCAGACTTATCATACTAGGTATATTGTGAGTGTATTGTATGCATAGGCCATGACCATATCATATATGGGTTGATGCACCACATGCTGGCACACACAGGGTCAAACTGATGGCTAAGCTCTGTCAACCCAATACTGGACAATACAGTCAGGAGGAGTAGGGTCATATAACCACAACTCCAACTGTCTCACATAGACCTACAATATAAGCACCAGCAAAACACACACATAAATACACATTACCATACTCGGAGAATGCAAATATTAATCTGAAAAAGAGAGAGTGTCCTCCTAAGCAGGCAAGCAAGCAACATGCACCTCCAAGCACACACCAGAAAACACATAATACACCAAAGCAGTGTGCCTCACAATAGTCCCTAAGGCAAAACAACATACCCAACACACTAGTAATAGGTGACTTCATAGTCAGGCACACAGATGTTCCACTCACTCAGCTGGACAAGGGGAAGGTTACTGTCAGTTGTCTGTCAGGTGCTATGATCCGCCACATAACACAAGCACTTACATCACTCCAGAACAGGTACATGTTCTTTGTACATGCCAGTGTGAATGATCTGAGACATAACTCCCAGGACAACATAACAAAAGATATATATTAGCTCTATGATCATGTAGCCCAGGTTGGTATGACCCTGACCTTGAGTAGCATCTTACCTTCACCTACATGATACTGCAATATAACAGAAAGACAATAAACTTCAACAATTGGCTGAGCTTCTGGTGTCATTCAAAGGGGATCCAGTCTCTGTCTGCCTGTGATGACATGATAGACAAGCCTCGTTGCTTCGCTACAGATGGTTTGCACCTGTCGCCCCTATGCTTCTGAATACTGGCCAAGGCTCTTGCTGTCCCCATATTACCTTTTTTAGGCAAGGCTCAAAGGTTCATAGGTTTATAGGTTCATAGGTAGGTACTAAGTTATCGGCCCTGGGGCCTATTCAAACCCAGCCAAAAAGGTTCCCTGGCTTTTGCCACCCAAGAAATTTATTTTCCTGTGCCACTATTGAGCAGAGACACAGAAGTGATCCCCGGGGTGAATTTCCTATTTCCCATCCAATCATCAAGATTTTTCTTGAAGAGTGCTAATGAGGACCTTTGTTTGATATAGATAGGTAGTTTATTCCAGAGTATGGGAAGTCTCTGGGACAGGAATCTATCCCTCTGGCATGTTCTGTTTATTGTGGTGACAAGGTTTAGGTCCCTAGAGCATGTAGGTTCATAGGTTCATATGTAGGTACTAGGCTATCTGCCCAAGGGCATTTATAAGCCTAGCCAGAATGTGTTGGCTTTCACCTCCCTTTTAAATTAGTTTCCTGGGCCTCTGTTTAGCAGGGCCACTGAAGTGATCCCAGGGGTAAATTTACGATTTCCAATCCACTCGTCAAGATTCCTCTTGAAGAGAGTCAGCGAGGGGCTCTGCCTAACATAAACTGGGATTCTATTCCAGAGCAAGGGAAGTCTCTGGGACAGTAATCTATCCCTCCAGCATGTCCTGTTTATTGCTGTGCTGAGGTTTAATTCACTGGTGCATGTGGCTCTAAGAGATTTGGTTTTCTTGAGGTGGAGCATGTCCATTAATTCCGGGCTGGACATGGCCTTATACGTCAGACATAGATCACCTCTGAGCAGGCAGTAAGCAACTGAGAAGAGCTGGAGTTTCTTTAGTCGAGCTGCATAGGGCATCTCTTTGAGGCACATGATCCTCTTGGTGAGGTACTTCTGTGGTCTTTCCAGCTGTTGCATGTGCTGATTAAGGTACATACCAAATGGGGCCCTGTACTCTATTATGGGCCTAATGAGTGATGAGTAGAGGGGCACAATGACCTCTCTTGATCTAGAGGTAAACCCTTTCTGATTAGGTGGTCTACATAGAAGGAATTTCTAACCACTTTGGCAGTGTGATTATCAAAGGAGAGGTTACTATCTACCTGGGTCCCCAGGTCCCTAATTACATTTTCTGTACCTAGTGGATTACAACCTATGTGGTAATTCGTGGGCACTTTGTTTTTTTTCAAAGGGGATGACTATGCATTTTTTGGCATTCAGCTTGAGGCCATGGTTTTGACACTAGGTATCTGTCTCTGTAAGACCCTTCTGGAGGATGTCTGTGTCAGCCAGAGAGTTGATTATAGCCCCCAGTTTGCAGTCATCTGTGAACTTGGTCAGCCATAGTCCTCCCGTGTTTGCTTGTACCTCAGAGAAATATATACCAAACAGGAGGGGTCCCAGGACCAAGCCCTGTGGGACGCCACTTGTGACTGGTTTAGAGTCAGACATGGCACCCGCAACTTTGACCATGTGTGCTCTATCCGTGAGCCAGTTAGCCACCCATCTCATGACATAGGGGTTAATGTTCAAGCTGGTAAGCTTGTCTATGATGTCAGAGTGGGGAATGGTGTTGAAGGCCTTAGTGAGGTCCAGGTAGGCTGTGTGGACTACCTTCCCTTCATCTATGGCCTTGGTAACTGTTTCAAAGAAGTCAACTAGGTTTAGGAGGCAGGATCTGCCTTTAACAAAGCCGAATTGGGTAGGGTCCAGTGTCTGGAGGTTCCCAATGTCCCTGTTTATGAGTTCCATGATAATTCACTCCATAGCTTTGCAGACCAAGCTGGTCAGGCTTATAGGGTGATAGTTATCAGGTTCTGTTGTGGCACCACCTTTTTGGAGGAGGATGACTGTTGCTGCACGCCATTCTTTGGGTACATAGCCTGTGGTAAGGCTGAGTCTGAACAGTGAATTTAGGTGAGGGTTTATTTCCTTTTGGAGCTCATGTAAGACACAGCCTGGGACACCATCTGGTCCCATTGATACTGTGTTCTTAGCTTTGGAGAGGGCTGTTTTTACCTGCATGTCCATGATGTCTGGGGCTCTGCATTCTTCTGGGATGGACATGGGCCCTTTTGGGGGTGGGGGGGGTGAAGTTTGCACTGAACTTGCCTTCCAGGATGTTGGCAATGTCAGTTGGTTCAGTGTATTTTTTGCCATTTTGCAGTAGCTCAGAGCATATCTGAGAGTTGCCACCTAAATTTTTGATATAGCTAAAGAAGGCTTTGTGGTTATCTTTAGATTCCTTGGCAATTGTTCTGTAGAGACTGGCCTTGGGTGATTTTATGAGCGATCGTAGTTTCTTGCTAATAATGATCAGTGATGCCTTTCCTTTTTGGAATTTTACTCGGTCATGTAGTAGTTTCCTCCTTCTGTTGTATAGCTTATTTATGGCCGGGGACCACCAGACTGGTTTCCTCTTTTTGGAGGAGTGAGTCTTGGTTTTACTTGGGATGGCTTGATCCATGCATCCCTGTAGATGCTCATAGAATGCACTTGTAAAAGATTCTGCAGATTGGATAGCATTATCTTGTAGCAAGGGGGCTTTGAAACTTTCCACTTCAGTCTTGAGAAGAGTAAAGTTTGCTTTTGAAAAGTTTTTCACAGTGGTTTCCTTGATTGGGGGTGGGGTTGGGATGTGGATGTCCAGTGTGATTACTTTATGATCTGATCTTACCAGCGAGGGGTTTACCTCTGGTGTGGAACACTGATCCCCCATGTTGGTGATGATCAGGTCCAGTATGTTGTCACCTCTAGTGGGCATGGTGACCAGCTGTTCCAGGGTGTTTGAGTTTATAAACTCTAGGAAGCGTTGGGCAAATGAGTTTGTACTTGAGTAATTCTCCCAGTCAATGTTTGGGTAGTTGAAATCTCCTAATATCATGGTGTTTGGTAGGACCTTTATATTTTCCAGTGTTCTCAGAAATGCTGAGTGAGGGTCCTGAGACAAGGTAGGTGATTTGTAGCAGGCTATGATCTGATAAGCAGCTTTGCCCACTGTTAGTTGCACTTGGATGGCCTCCGAGGCCTCGTGCTTTTCCACTAACCTGGAGGTGTGGCTATCCTTTATGAAAATCGATACACCCCCTCCGTTTGTATTTCAGTCTGGGTTTTGGGGCCGAAGCATGAAGGGATTTGGATTTCTTTAAGTGGAGCATGTCCAACAGCTCTGTGTTTAACATAGCCTTGTATGTTAGGCAGAGATCACCTCTGAGTAGGGGATATGCGACAGAGTAAAGCTGGAGTGTTTTGAGACGGTCTGTGTAGGGTATGTATTTGAGGCCAGTAATCCTCTTTGTGGGGTATTTCTGTGGGCTTTCCAGTTGTTGTAGATGTCTTGTGACGTACATACCAAAAGGAGCGTTGTACTCTATAATGGATCTAATGAGTGATGAGTAGAGGGAAACAATGACCTCTTTTTTTCTGCATGAGAAATCTTTTGTGATGAGGTGTGCCATGTAGAAGGATTTCCTGACTACTGTGGTGATGTGATTATCAAAGGAGAGACTGCTGCCCACCTGTGTCCCAAGGTCTCTTATCACACTGTCAGTGTTAAGTATACTACTACCTATGTTGTAGTTCATGGGTACAGAGTTTTTACCAAAGGGGATGACAATGCATTTTTTGGCATTGAGCTTGAGGCCATGGCTTTGACACCAGGCATCTGTCTCAGTGAGGCCCTTTTGTAGGATGTCCACATCGTTAGTAGTTTTGATTATGGCTCCTAGTTTGCAGTCATCTGAGAATTTCATTAGCCAAAGACCTTCTGTGTTAGCCTGTACTTCAGGGAAGTAGATACCAAACAGGACAGGGCACAGGATTGAACCCTGTGGTACTCCACTTGTCACTGGTCTGAAGTCAGATTTGGAGTCTGCTACTTTCACAGTGTGGGTTCTGTCAGTGAGCCAGTTGGCAACCCATCTTGTGACATAGGGATTTATACCTAGTTTAGTGAGTTTATCTATAATTCCAGAGTGGGGGATGGTGTCAAAAGCCTTGGCAAGATCTAGATAGGCTGTGTGAACCACCTTACCCTTGTCTATGGCTTTGATGACTGCTTCAAAGAAGTCTATCAGGTTTAGGAGACATGATCTGCCTTTTACAAACCTGAACTGGTTGTGATCCAGAGTTTGGAGATTACTAATGTCTTTGTTTATATGTTCCATGATGATACGTTCCATGGCCTTGCAGATCAGTCTCATCAGGCTAATGGGGCACTAGTTCCCAAGGTCCATGGTGGCTCCCACCTTGTGTAGTGGGATAACTGTCACTGTGCGCCATTCAACAGGCACAAAGCCTGAGGTGAGGCTATGATTGAACATGGTACTTAGGTGTGCTGCCAGTTCATTCTGTAGTTCGTGTAGAACACAGCCTGGGATGTTGTCTGGTCCCATGGATGTTGTGTTCCTGGCTTTGGAGAGTAGTTTTTACCTGTGCAGCCATGATGACAGCAACTTTGCATTCTTCCGGTATAGAGAGGGGCTCTTTCATGGGTGAGAGGAGGGTAAAGTTAGCACTGATCCTATCTGCCAGGATGTTGGCAATATCAGTTGGGTCTGTATATTTAGTGCCATTGTGCTGTAACTCAGAGCAGATCTGAGTGTTGCCATTGAGATTCTTGACATAGCTATTGAATGCTTTGTGGTTGTCTTTAGAATCAGTGGCGATTTTGTTTTCGTAACTAGCTTTGGAGGATTTTATCAGGGATTGCAGCTTCTTACTGAGGCTGACCAGGGAGCTCCTCCACTCATGGGATTTTACCCTCTTTTGCAACAGTTTCTTCCTTCTGTTGTACAGTTTGTTTATGGCAGGGGACCACCAGATTGACGTCCTTTTCTTGGAGGATAGCATCTTGGTTCTGTTTGGGATAGCATGATCCATGCACTCATGTAAGTGCTTATAAAGTGCATTTGTATAGGATTCAGTAGTCGTAACTGTATTGTCCATCTGCATGGGTGTCCTGAAGTTCACCACTTCTGTCTTAAGAAGCATGAAGTTGGCTTTGGAGAAACTTTTTAACATAGTTTCCTTAATGGGGGAGGGGGCAGAATGTGGATATGTAGGGTAATTAGCTTATGGTCAGATCGGACCAATGAGGCATTGACTTCAGGTGTGGAACACCAGTCACTCAGGACAAATGATAGCCCGTAACCAATGCAAATAACCACAAAGTGAGCTAAATGCTACTCATTGCCAGAAGTCTCAGCCTCCAAATGCACACACTCGAGGCACTTCTCAGTATGGAGAATATTGATATCTGTGCAGTAACAGCAACCTAGTTCAAGGCTCCAGAAAGCAAACTAGCACTACCAGGATACTACTCATTCCATGCCTTCCAGCATCAGAACCTGGATCATAGCACATAGGGTGGGGATGTAAAAAATGTAAGCAGCAACCAAGCCAAGCCAAACAACAGGAACCGCAGGCAGCAAATACCACTCACAACGAAATGTTTTACCTAGGTTTCATCCTTTATTTTAACCAGACTTCTTCAGAAACAAACAATTGTGGAAGAATGCATAGTAATCCCCTTTGGCGAAAACAAAGTACCCACAAACTACCACATAGGTGTTACCCCCTAAAAACTGACAAGGTAATAAAGGATCTGGGACACAAGTTGATAGTCATCTTTCCTTTGACAACCATGTTGCCAAAGTGATAACGAAATCCTATGTGGCCCATCTAATCAACAAAGGGTTTGCATCAAGATCAAAAGAGGTAGTGGTGGCCCTCTACTCTTAAGTCATCAGACCCATCATTGAGTACAATGCACCATTTTGGATGTACTCGACTAAGCATATCCAGCAGCTGTAGAGACCACAGAGGTACCTCACCAAGAGGATTACTGGCCTCAAACAGTTGTGTTACACAACACAACTGGTAAAACTAAATCTGTTCTCTGTTGCGTACCGCCTACTCAGAGGCACACTCTGCCTAACATACAGAGCCATGTCCAACACATAACTGTTGAACATGCTCCATCTACGGATAACAAAATTGAGTCACACTACACACTCCAGGGATATGAACTTCATCGCAATAATGAATACAACATGCTGGTGGGATAGAGTACCATCCCAGACACTTGACTTACTGTGGAACAGAGTCTCAATGTACATCAGACAGAGCCCTCACTGACACTGTTCAATAGGAACCTTGATGAGTGGATGGGAAACAGACAATTCACTCCAGGCATCACATCAGCAGCCCCACTAGAAAGAGGCATAGGATACTAACTATTAGAACTAGGGCTTAGGAGACTACCCAATGGGGTGGTGAAAGCTGCACAACTTGCCTAGGCTAATATATGCATTCATGAAGATAGTCTACTACATACCTATGAACCTATATGACAGGCACATGTCTACAGATAGTATATGTGTACTTCATTGTACAGTCATGTTGTACAGCAGGCACATGGACCACATACACTGTAATGCTTACAGATACTGGTGGCCATTATGTACAGTGGGTGAGATGTGCACCTCAAGCCTTTTGTGCCATTGGGATGTGTGCTGGGTGGAACAGTCCTGGATAGCTCCCTGTCATGGTCACCCTCTTACACACATCTCTGCCCATCCATCTTTGGCTTATTATACTGTGTTCCACCTACATATATATAGGTACATAGGTAGATAATAGGCTATCTGCCTGAAGGCATATATTTGTATGGCCAAAGTGTGCAGCTATCACCACACATGGGGTTAGTTCCCTAGGCCTCTGTGTAGTAGAGCTGATGAGGAGATCCATGGTGTGACAGTTCAGTTTCACATACACTCATCAAGGCTCCTCTGGAAGAGTGTCAGTGAGGGAATCAGCTTAATGTAGGTTGGGAGCCTGTTCCAAAGCAAGGGAAGTCTGAGTTAGTAATGTATCCCTCCAAAATGTTCTATTTATCGTTGTGATGATGATATCCCTAGAGCATGTGGCACAGTGAACTTGGGTTTACTTCAGATAGCGCATGTACATCAGTTCTGCATTGGACATGGACCTGTCTGTTGGGCAGAGATTGCCTGAGTAGACAGTATGCAACACAGTACAGATTGAGTTAAATTCAGTCTTGTTGCATGGGGCAACTGTTTGAGGCCAGTAATCCTCTTGTTGAGGTACTTCAGTGGTCTTTCCAGCTGCTGAAGGTGCCTAGTCAGATTCATCGCAGGTGTGCTGTGATACTCTCTGATGGGTCTGATGACTGATGAGTAGAGGGAAACTCCTTTGACCTACATGCAAAGACCTTGGCAATTTGTGGGAACACATAGCATGATTTTCTAACCACTTTGTGAATGTGTTTCTGGAAGTGGAGATGATTATACACATGTGTCCATAGATCCCTTATTATTACCTCCATTTTTAGGGTGTTGGCACCTATGTGGTATTTGTATGACTGTAGCTCGAGGCCATAATTTTGACACCACATCTGTCTGACTGAGACCCTTTTTAAGGATATCTCTGTTGTCCCAAACATCGATTATGACAACCTTTTTGCAGTCATCCACAAACATTGCTAACCATAGCCCTTGTGTGTTTGACTGTATTTCTGAAAAGTAAACACCAGACAGGAGGGGTCCCAGGACTGAGCCATGGGGGACAGCAGTTGTTACCAGCTTACAGTCCAACAGGGAGACCACAATTCTTACCTTGTGGGATCTATCTGTGCCCCATTTGGCAATCCATCAGATGACATACATGTTTATGCACAGGTTGTTGATTTTGTCGATACGACATGTGTGTGGGATGTTGGAAAAGGGCTTTTCAAGGTCTATGTAGGCTGTGTATAGCTCATTTCATTGATGGATGTCCTAGGTAACTGCCTTTAAAACTGCCTAGCAGGTTTAGGAACCATGATCTGCCCCTGACCAAACCAAAATGGGTAGGGTTGGGTGTTTGTAGGCTCCCAGTAGCTCTGTTTATGAGTTCCATAATGATGGACTCCATGGCCTTGCAGATCAGGCTTATTAGGCTTATAAGACTGTAGTTCCCATGGTCTGTTGTGCACCAACACTTGTGGAGTGTACCAAATGTTGCTGTAACCCATTCAACAGTTTCATATCCTGTAGAGAGGGTGAGTCTCAAATGACTGTTCAGGTGCAGGGTCTGTTTGTTTTGGAGTTCACATATGACACAGCCAGGGAAACCATGTCATCCCATAGATGCTGTGTTTTTAGGTTTGGATAGAGCTGTTTAACCATTGTATATGTGATTTCTGTATTTTCCCAATCTCCAGGTATGGTAATGGGCCCTTTTGTCAGTGAGAGGGGGGTAAATATGTATGAACCTGTCTGACAAGATGTTGGCAATGTCAGTCATGTACATGTATTCATTTACACTTTGCACTGACTCAGAACATATATGAGTTTACACTGATATTTATAACATAGCGAAAGAAAGCTTCATGGTTCTCTATGGACTCTTTCGCAATATTTTTGCCAGAACATGGCTTGGATAATGTTAGGAGTGCTCATTGTTTCTAGATGATACTGATCGGAGATTTATTGATCTTCTTTGGATTTTCACTTTCTTTGAACAACTTAAGTACTTGTAGTACATAGTTTGATTATGACAGGGGTCTAATATGTTATATGGGTCTGTTTTCATATCACTGTGTGCGCAAGGCAGGATTGGTGAATAGTGACAAGTGTCTGGAGTAAGAACTGCAACTGCCAGATATGTGTGGCCATCTGCTGTACTCAGACATGGCCTAAGTGTGTGAGCATGCCCAGTATGACCTTTCATTATGTTGTTGACTGACATTTGCTTCGTTTGTTTAAGTGTGTGAGCATGCCCGCTATGGGCATATATACTATATGTGTGTGAAAAGCAAGCTGGTTTTTACTTCAGGGCTCACCTTTGTGCTGTACATCAACAGGAAGCATGCTGTGCCTGCAGGGCATCCATGAGTCAATTTGCATAGACTTATCTATATTTCTACATACAGGGGGGACAGCTATTATTTGTACATTTCTACCTGGGGGGGCACACCTGATTGTTACTGTGGGTGTACACTGGATGAGGAGTACACCTGACACTTAAACATTTGCTAGGCCTGCACTGCTATGTCAGGTACTCCATTTCAGTCTGTACTGTTGCCTATCATACTGGCTTGAGGCATACCACTGTACTACAGACCTTAGCTTCCAATTACACGCATATGAGTTTGTGACTTCATAGCCTACCCACCCCACATCATACTGTCTGACCTGCTGTAATCTGTCTGCATAGGCCTGGGGGGAGGTTACTCATATTCCTCTTCAGAGGGCATGATACAGCATTTGTTTGTGTTTGCGTTTGTCTACAATTCTCCTGCTGACTGTGACTGTTAGGTATGTGACCCCCCCGCCAGCTGGTATGTGTGAGTGACTTAAGTTGTGTCTGTGCCAGTAAAATACTTTCATGGCTTAGTGGTTCAGCACGGTGACTATAATGCACAGTATCCTGAGTTTGAGCCCTGTCACTACTTTTTATTTTCCTGCTGGGCAGACCTGACTGGTTAAGGAACAGTAAAGCAGGAGTGAGCGTGTTTACCTGACTTTGCTCGAATTTGCCCAACATTGCCCAACTTAGCTCGATGTTGCCCGATGTTGCGCTGGTTAGTGCGGTGCGCAGCTACACCCAGTTGTATTTAAATATGCTCAATACTGGTAAAATATAGTTAGCAGTGCTTTATATTGCTTAAAATAGGGCACTCATGCCTCAGGTGGTGCTACAGGGCTGCCTATGTCAAATGCACATAGTACACTCCCTATACATGTTTGAAAACAGGTAGTGTCACGTTAGGCATCCCTTTTACTGTATGTGCAAGTCAGAGAGAGGTGGCATTTCCAGGGTTCCTACTGAGTCAGTGTATGTGCTATGCGTTGCCTCTCTGCCAAGGCCAGGGCATACTGGGGCAGGCTCAGGTTGTTCCTCCTCCGAGTCACACTGTGCCTGTGCAGGCCTTGGCAATTGTGGGGGGCTGTTTGGCCCTGCCCCATGTTGTTCCTGCTGCAGCTGTTTCCACAAGATCATATTGTGTGGCATGCACATACCATAGCAATTTGGGTACATGTAGTTGGTGAGTACTGCAAGGCTCCACCAGATGTGTCCAGGCACTGGAATCGTGACTTGAGTATCCCAAACACATGCTCAATTATGTTTCTTGTTTGTGCATGTGCTTCATTATGGAGTTCTTGTTCAGGTGTGTGTGCATTTCTGATGGGTGTCATCAGCCACGGCTCCAGTGCTTATCCAGCATCCCCCACTAGGTGACCATCAGGGATGTCCCCATTGGCAAATCTCTGGTACAGCTGCATCAGATGCCAGATGTGGGAATTGTGATAGCTTTCAGGGCAGCCAGCACACACATTCATTATTATGCCCTGGGCATCGCACACAACCTGGCAGTTGATGGAGGGGAAGCCCTTGCTGTTGATGTAGACCCTACCCCGCTCACCGGGTGGTGCTTTGATGCGTATGTGCGTGCAGTCTATTGCACCCACTACCTCAGGGTATTCTGCTATTTGGTGGAAAAGACGCATATTACTGGTCAATGCCTGATGGGAATTGGGGAAATATACGTGGTCACCAACATGTGCTGACATGGCATCCAGGAACTAGTGGAGTACCCTGGATGCTGATGCCTGTGAAATCTCCATCATATCACCAGTTGGTGTCTGGAAGGTACCTGTAGCTAGTATTCTTATGTCAAAACATACCTTAGTATCCACTGGGATGGGTTCCCCTCTGTTGGTTCTGTGTGTGAGGCGTGGCCAGCACAGCTCAACAATTTGCTGCAGGAGGTCTCGGTCCACCCTATAGCGTTCCAATATCTCCAGCTCATGTAGCCCCTGGTAGGTTACCCTGGGTCTGTACACTCTTCTCCATCTCCTCACTGTAGGTTGCTCAGCAGCATTCACAACATCACCACCCTCAGCACCTTGCACATGTTGGTTTATGATAGCAAGAGCAGCCCCTAACATTTTGTCTGACTTAAGCTTTTTAAGCTTTCCCTCTTTGTATACTGCAGTGTTGCAGAGTTCTTGGGAAAAAACAGGGGGGAATGCTGTTTGCAGACTTTAAAGTGCTGGGCTGGGCTGGGCTAGTCTACTGCCTGTGTAATTGGCTGATTCTGATATATTTCACCTGGCAGCTCTGCTAGTTTTCCTTGGTTAACTTCCTACTACTTCTTTTCCTTCCTTTTCTCTTTCTGTTTTCACCCGGGGCAGCACCACGCAAACACGCACACACGCGCGTACACACGCACACACGAGCACACACAAGCGCACATGCTCTGTGCATGTTTGCAAGAAATTTCTGATCTTTTAACAGTGTGCACCTTTGGTTTCAGGTTTTCAAATAGGACAACTGTAGGCATGCCTCTTGCAATCCTGAGCAACTCAGGGCAAACACAAGCCACTGTGCTCCAATTAGCTTACAGCCTTTCTGACATATCCCCTCATGATGTCACCTATATTCTACTCTACTACTCACCTACTCCTACTCTTACACTCTTGGGACATGGCTCACATGCTGGGGAAAATTGGGATTCACTATCCTTATCCTCATTTGCATAGGATTGCCTACTAATGCATAGTTACATCTCTCACACTGAGCTTCCCCCACTTAGCAACCACTACTCAGTGGCCATGTTGTCTTCAGCCTGCCCTTCACCTGCATGGCAGGATAAGCTTCTTAATGAAGATGTCTATTTTTGGCTATTTTTAAATTATTTTCTTGTTTTTTAAAGCGCCACACATTTGTGCAGTGCTGCGCTATGCTTAAACATCGGAGATCAGGGGGAAAAAAAGTTAGATTTTAATAATTTTAAACATTTATAAATGCCAATGGCCTTATATTTGGCCATTGGCATGTTTCCTCAACTGTATGCATCCTTTATTTGGAGCTGTCATAGCTCCGTTTAGCTATTTGCAGAATGGAACTCCGTTACCAGCGGAGTACATTTCTGCAGATAACACTAATCTTCCACAGACAGGTTAGTGTTTCCTGGATTGCAAATTTACCTCATTTGCATAGCTTTCAGCAGCAAATCAGGTAATTTGCATACAATGACACTGTCCGTGCAAGAGTAGCTTTAGCAGCTCTCGTGCACACTCCTGACGGCTGTTCCGGGATCGCATGGCAGACATATTGCCTGTTTGACGTCTTACACTACTCTACAACTCCATGCAAGCTTTCGTAAATCTGGCCCAGTGTTTTGCATCAGCATGCATTTTCTGAATGATATGACAACTAAAACTGAAATATCTAATTCAAGTCCTCAGTGGTTTGCCAGAAAACCACACTTTATGAGGAACAGACCAAAAACACGAGGCAAAAATTGGAATATTCTGCAATGCTGTTGAAAACTGAGAGGTATGGTGCTCACCATTTATTTTTTCTTTATAGTCTTACTGTGCTGTTAGTCTGTTTAATCGGTAAAGTTGGAAATGATGACTCTTAGTTTTATTGTCTTACTGTGCTGGTAGTCTATTTAATCGGTATAGTTGGAAATGATGACTCTAAGTTTTATAGTCTTACTGTGCTGTTAGTCTGTTTAATCGGTAGAGTTGGAAATGATGACTCTTAGTTTTATAGTCTTACTATGCTGTTAGTCTGTTTAATTGGTACAGTTGGAAATGATGACTCTTAGTTTTATAGTCTTACTGTGCTGTTAGTCTGTTAAATTGGTATAGTTGGAAATGATGACTCTTAGTTTTATAGTCTTACTGTGTTGTTAGTCTGTTTAATTGGTATAGTTGGAAATGATGACTCTTAGTTTTATAGTCTTACTGTGCTGTTAGTCTGTTTAATCGGTAGAGTTGGAAATGATGACTCTTAGTTTTATAGTCTTACTGTGCTGTTAGTCTGTTTAATCGGTATAGTTGGAAATGATGACTCTTAGTTTTATATTCTTACTGTGCTGTTAGTCTGTTTAATCGGTATAGTTGGAAATTACGACTCTTAGTTTTATAGACTTACTGTGCTGTTAGTCTGTTTAATCGGTATAGTTGGAAATGATGACTCTTAGTTTTATAGTCTTACTGTGCTGTTAGTCTGTTTAATCGGTATAGTTGGAAATTATGACTCTTAGTTTTATAGTCTTACTGTGCTGTTAGTCTGTTTAATCGGTATAGTTGGAAATTATGACTCTTAGTTTTATAGTCTTACTGTGCTGTTAGTCTGTTTAATCACTATAGTTGGAAATGATGACTCTTAGTTTTATAGTCTTACTGTGCTGTTAGTCTGTTTAATCGGTATAGTTGGAAATTATGACTCTTAGTTTTATAGTCTTACTGTGCTTTTCGTCTGTTTAATCACTATAGTTGGAAATGATGACTCTTAGTTTTATAGTCTTACTGTGCTGTTAGTCTGTTTAATCAGTATAGTTGGAAATTAATACTCTTAGGTTTATAGTCTTACTGTGCTGTTAGTCTGTTTAATCGGTATAGTTGGAAATGATGACTCTTAGTTTTATAGTCTTACTGTGCTGTTAGTCTGTTTAATCACTATAGTTGGAAATGATGACTCTTAGTTTTATAGTCTTACTGTGCTATTAGTCTGTTTAATCTGTATAGTTGGAAATTATGACTCTTAGTTTTATAGTCTTACTGTGCTGTTAGTCTGTTTAATCGGTATAGTTGGAAATGATGACTCTTAGTTTTATAGTCTTACTGTGCTGTTAGTCTGTTTAATCACTATAGTTGGAAATGATGACTCTTAGTTTTATAGTCTTACTGTGCTGTTAGTCTGTTTAATCGGTATAGTTGGAAATTATGACTCTTAGTTTTATAGTCTTACTGTGCTGTTCGTCTGTTTAATCACTATAGTTGGAAATGATGACTCTTAGTTTTATAGTCTTACTGTGTTGTTAGTCTGTTTAATCACTATAGTTGGAAATGATGACTCTTAGTTTTATAGTCTTACTGTGCTGTTAGTCTGTTTAATCGGTATAGTTGGAAGTGATGACTTTTAGTTTTATAGTCTTACTGTGCTGTTAGTCTGTTTAATCGGTATAGTTGGAAATGACGACTCATAGTTTTCATTTATTTCTTGCACTTTTTTCATTTTTGAGAAATTAAAGTATCTTTCCTGATTATCTGTACAAAATTTATTCTTAGACCATTTATACTTTCATTTATTTTTATTGTATGTTTCATTGGTACAAATATATTTCAATTAAATTTAATACATTTCTCTGACTTGTGTCTTTGCACCAGCCCTGTTGAGGCTTCAGTATCAGTTGTGACACATATTCAGCCTGAGGGAGACTACAGTGGCATTTGCATATTTATCACAAACCATGTCACATGCAGGAAGATTCCCTGAGTCTTTCAAACAGAAGTCATTGAATGCCAGCTTACCCAAAACAAACAAATTATCAGTTTATTGCCTGTTACGGGATGGCCTGCAATTTGAAGAACAATGATGAGAGATTTTTGAATGCATTTTCTGAAATTTTCTTAATGAAAAATAAATTTTTTTGTTTGGTGATTTTAATTGTCTGTTGATAAACTGGTGCACCTCTACACAAAAACATTCATCATGGGGGCTGCAGCTTCTATGGATAATGTCATAGTACCATTCCATCTTTGCATATATACCTCAGGCTTCAAAGGCTCCTATTACCCACTTGCCATAACCAGTACCCCACTGCTTCATAATGTATACCTTTCTCTGTCTATCTAATCAAAATAGACCCACACCCCCACCCCACTCCACCCTTACCAGTGTAATGCAATTATGTATGACAAGCTGCATTCAGTGGGCTTTGATCCTGGTTTCCTGCAATTAATTTTATTTTAAGAAGTAATTTGGAACAAACCTGGGATTTGCCATGGAGGTTCCTGAAGTAACTGAAGAAGGCTTTTTGGTTTCCCTTTGTTTCCAAGGCTATTTTCGATTCATAATTGGCTTTAGAAGTTTTCACTTGTGATCTAATTTACTTGTTAAGGCTAAGGAGGGAGTTTTTCCAATTTGGAATTTGTTCCTTTTTGCTCTTGGACAGCATTCTCTTCCTTTTGTTGCAAAGCCTGTTGATAAAGGATGTCCACCAGACAGGTTTGTGTTTCTTTGAGAAGCAGGTTTTAGTTCTGCTGGGTATGGTTGAGTCCATGCAGTTGTACAGGTGCTTGTATACTACATTGGCGTAGTGTTCAGTATAGTTGTCTTCATTCTCTGAGGGGGATGGTGGTGTGAAGCTACTGATACCCTCAGTTAGGAGGTTGTAGTCAGTTTTTAAGAAGTTTTTTTAAACTGATTACACTGGGGGGGGGGGGTTTGGGGGGATAGAAACTTCAAATGAGACAGACCGATGATCTGTCTCATTCGATAAACAAAAAGCAATGGAGAGTATCTGGAGCATGTTAAGACAGACTATAAAACAGAAAATTCAGGATTTTTGCATTGAAGTGTCTGCATAAATATTTTTATGCCCCAGAAAGATTAGAAAAATGTTTCAGGGAGTGGAAAGTAGGTGTTGTAGATGTAATAGACAAAAAATTGGAGATCAGAGATGCATGTTTTGGAGATGTCCAGAGTTAGAAGAATATAAAAGAGACATAAATCCACTAATCAGACAAACAGATAACAATGAGAATAGTTAACAGAAGATAGATGGTTCCTAGGAACAGATGTAAACTGGGTGTAAGCAAGGTGAAAGAAATATTGATGGACCTAATACTACTGTTGCAAAACAAAAGGAACTCACAATATTGTAGAAGCAAAGAAAAAGCACTGATACAAGATTTAATAACTCTGATAGGTACAGGTGAGATGAGGATGGTATTATGAAGGAAAAAGACCAAAACACAAAAATGCTGAAAAATGTGGCCTCCGTCACTCTTGGCAATGAAAGACAAAAAGGTGGGGGGGTCTGCAAATAGTGTATAATATGACTAGAATAAATAAATGACAAGGTAGTTTGAGGAGTTTAGAAGGCTGAATGGAAGTGGAATGTATGAAGAGTGGGAGGGTATTCCTGTAGAAGAATGTTGTGTTCAAACAATAAGCTCCTCTTAAGAATCTCAACAGCACACAATCATGCTGGAGAATCCACCTACTCTCATTATATTGCTATGATTTGGAACTCTCTACCTAGTAATATCATATCTAGCACTTCTTCTTTCGGCTTTTCCCGGTTAGGGGTCACCACAGCAGATCATCTGTCCGCCCATGATTGGCAGTGGAGTTTTACAGTGTCGAGTTGCCAGCCCAATGCCCAACCTTCCACAGAAGGCACATGCACACACACAAACTCACACCTATGGCCAATTTAGAGTGTCCAATCCACCTACTGCATGTCTTTGGGATTTGGGAGGAAACCACAGCACCCGGAGGAAACCCACACAACCACATGGAGGACATGCAGACTCCGCACAGAAGGCACCCCAGCCGAGAATCTAACTGGAGAACCTCTTGCTGTGAGGTAGCAATGCTAACCACTGTACCACCATGGCCGCTTTAACCAAATTTAAACAAACACTAAAACACCCACCTTACCACTAAATGGCCCTGCTCTAGCTCTGCCCAAGACAGAAAAATCCTACAAACTCTTTCTTCTTTCTTCTTACTAACAGCTTTACCCAGGTTTTTGACTGTGGATTTTATGTATTAAAAATAACCCAATATTAATTCACACCCCCTTTATGCTACATATTTTTATCTCAGTTATACCTTTATTTGTACACATTTGCACATTTGTTGGTATCTAAACTATGAAAAATTATACTCTATGTACAGCTGCTTTTTTTTTTTTTTAATCTTCCTTCTCTTTTATGTTTCCTTTAAGACATCTTTTCTTTGTTCTATGTGAAGCTTTTCTCCCTGTGCCTCTGCTGAAAACAGACATTCTGTCCAGTCAGACTTTCCCAGTAATCAAATGTAAAATAAATACTAAATATGTAGTTACAAGACCATAAGTGAAGACATGGAAACAACAACCTAAGGGTGGACATACTAGGTATGGATTGTACAACTTCATTAAGTGAAGGAACAATATTAAATATAACACATAGCTGGCTAAGATAACATTAGTAAAAGATGTGTGCTAAACTAAAGGGGTAATATGAAAAAATGATAATTAAAGATTGACACATGGAGAAGAGAGACAATAAAAAATGTTGAATGAGGGAAGTTGGTCAAACAGCAAGTACGTTGCTTAACTTACTGTTACCTTCCCCACTTGTTTATTGGTATACAATTATACACACTTAAGTATAATTGTGAACTAAACTTGAGGTTGGGAAAATGATTATCAACTGTATCCAACAGTCAGGAATAAACTGTTGTAAATGTAAGGTATATTGGTTAGCAACTGGAGAGTATGAAAAGTGCACCATGCATAAGCACTGCACTTTAAGTTGGGAAAGCTGTATTTATTGGCTATTAAACGTTTGCTTTGTTAAAAAAAGCATTGTATTATTATCATAAGTAAACAAGAGTGGAGCTCGTAGCCTAATATGCAGAAAATGTGAGGTGATATGAGAAGGGACTGGAAGCTTAATCCAGCAGGGAAACAGGTGGAATCCCAGGGGTGCATTTTCTGTTTCCCATCCAGTTATCCAGGTTGTGCTTAAAAAGGGGTAAAGAGTTACTCTGCTTGACATGGAGAAGGAGTCTATTTCACAGATGGGGAAATTTCTGGGACACAACTCTATCTCACCAACAAGTCCTATTGATGTCACAGACCAGGTTGAGGCTAGGCATGTGGGTTACTCGAGTAGAGCTTGACTTGCGGATATGCAGCAGTCCCATCAAGGCAGCATCTGAGATCGCCTTGTATGCCAGACAGAGGTCACATCTGAGGAGTCTATATGAAAGTGAGTAGAGGGTTAGAGCATTTAGCATATCCGTGTATGGTAGATGATTGAGGCCCTGGATTCTCCTGTTGAGGAACCTCTGTGGTCGCTCCAATTGCTGCATGTGCTTTGCAAGGTACATGCCAAAGGGGGGGGGGTTGTACTCAATAATGTGCCTTAAAAGGAAGAATACAGGAATGTTATGACTTCCTTGCCCCTTAATGAGATCCCCTTACTTATGAGGTGGGCCATGTAGAAAGCTTTCGGTACAATGGAACCAATACGGTGGTCTAAGGTCAGGTTACTATCAACCTGGGTGCCCAAATCCCTCACACTGATTGCATGCTTAGGACATTGTTATTAATGTGATAATCTGTGGGGATGCCACTCTCTCCATTGGGGATGATGAAGCATTTTTTGGTATTCAGCTTGTGGCCATGTTTCTGGCACCAGTCATTTGTTTGGGTGAGACCCTCTTGGAGGATGTCCACATAACTAAGGGACTTGATGACAGTGCCCAGCTTGCAGTCATCTACAAACTTAGTCACCCATAGTCCACTGTTTTGGCCTGCACCTCAGAAAAGTAAATCCCAAACAAGAGAGACCCCAAGACTGAACCCTAGGGTATGCTGCTCATTACAGGTCTACTGCTTGAGGTGGCTTCACGTATTTTGACTAGGTGGGTTCTATTAGAGAGCAGGTTTGCTACCCATCTGGTAACATATGGATTGTTGTTTAGTTGAGAGAGTTTATCTATTATGCCTGAGTGGGGAATTGTGTTGAAGGCTTTGGCCAGGTCAAGGTAGGTGATGTGCACCATCTTCCCCTCATCCATGGCTTTGGTGAATTTCTCAAAGAAGGCAACCAAATTTAACAGACATGACCTCCCCTTGATGAAGCCAAACTGTGTGGGATCAAGTGTTTGGAAGTTGTCAATGTCCTTCTTAATGAGGTCCATGATAATCCATTCCATGGCCTTGCAGATCAGGCTAGTTAGGCTGATGGGTCTATAATTTCCCGGATCGGTGGATGCTCTACCTTTGTGCAAAGGGATGATAGTGGCTGTCCTCCAGTCAGCTAGGATGAATCCGGTACTCAGGCTTTGTTGAATAGGGCATCTAATGGTGCTGCAAGTTCCTGCTTGAGTTCATGAAGGATGCAGCCTGGGATGTTATCCAGTCTCATGGAGGCTGTATTTTTTTTGCCTTTGAGAGAGCAGTGATGACCCATTTCCTAGATATAAGGGGAAGGGGGCAGGTACTGGAGATGTCTTGATTTACTGATGAGGGTCAGAGGGGTGAAGTTTTTGCTGAATCTGTCACCCAGCAAGTTTGCTATATTTACAGCAATTGTATATGTTGTGTCCTTGACCACCACTTCTGAACAGATCTGGGTGCTTCCTTTGAAGTTGTGGACATATGTGAAGAAGGTCTTATGATTGTTTCTTGTAGATGTGGCTAATTTGGACTTGAAGTTTGCTTTGGAGGATTTCACTAGTGCTCTTATTTGCTTGTTTCGGCTAAGGAGAGGTTGCTTCCAATGCTTTCTTGGCCCTGGACAGCAATTTGTTCCTTTTGTTATAGAGTGTATTTATTGCAGATATCCACCAGACAGGTTTACTCTTCCTTGCTGATGATGATTTAGTCCTGTCATATATTCCTGATTCCATACATCTATATAAATGCTCGTATAGTGCATTGGTGTGGTTTTGGATATTGATGCCAGTTCCCAGGAAGGGGGAGGGAGCTGTGAAGTTGTTTATACCATTCCTCAGGAGGCTGTAATCAGCTTTGGAGAAGTTTATTTGTTTGACCCTAGCTAAAGGGGGGGGGTTGGGGAGATGGTGACTTCAAAAGTGACGGATCTTACCAGAGAGGATGATAGGAAGTAATTCAGTCAGAGTAGGAAGGGAGACATGACTGAATGTAGTAAAATTAGGTTCTGGTGGATCAGGCATGTGATACATTATCATTTTAAATATATCTGAATAAAAATCTTGTTTGTGCTTTTTAAATATTGAAGATATTTTTCATGGCTTGGGTTTTCACTAGATTCAAGAAGTGTTTGGGGATACTTGTTTGTGAACATTGCAGGTTCCTACAGTAGACAGATTTGGCTGTATTAGTGGAGATTCTTACAGCTTTCCTGAGGGGCAAATATTACAACTGTTTATCTGAGTTGCCATATTTATGTGAACTACCAGGATCTTGCTTCCATGCTTTCAGTGCAGTATCCCTGCTCTGTCAGAGTTGCATAGTCTGTAAAGGAAAACAAAGAATACAAATGCACACTGTTATACAGTTATCCACTCAGCATAAATAGGATGGCTTTTATTTAGGGACAAGAGGCAACAAGACCAAACCATTGCATTTTCCATAGAGTTCACTAATTAGAGGGTCAGAGGTTCATAAGTATATAATAGGCTAACAACAACCAGGATCTTTATAAATCTAGCCATGCAATCCAACCAAATTGTGTCCCTGTGTATCATGGGTGCTTATGAAGAGGTGGTATGTTAGGAAGTTTTTAGAGGTCATATGTGTGTTGGCAGGAGTATGTTAGTTTGGGCATTACTTTCTGTCTCTATCTGTCAGAGACATGGGGGCCAGACCCAGGGTCAATTAATGACTTCCCATCCATTGGTTATGATTACGCTTAAATAGAGTTAGGTAAAAGTCCAAAAAAAGCCAAAGCACTGAATACACAATCATCATCATCATCTTCTTTTGGCTGTTCCCATTAGGGGTTGCCACAGTGGATCATCTGTTTCTTCCTGTCCTCTGCATCTTGCTCTGTCACACCAGCCACCTGCATGTCCTCTATCACCACATCCATAAACCTTATCTTAGGCCTTCCTCTTTTCCTGTTACCTGGTAGCTTCATCCTTAGCATCTTTTTCCCAATATACTCAGCATTCCTCCTCAGCACATGTCCAAACCAACGTAATCTTGTCTCTCTGGCTTTGTCTTCAAACCTTCCAACCTGGGCTGACCCTCTAATATACTTATTCCTAATCCTGTCCACCCTCATCACACCTAGTGCAAATCTTAACATCTTTTACTCAGCTACATCCAACTCTAACTCCTGCTTTTTTGTCAATGCCACTGTCTCCAACCCATATAACATAGCTGGTCTCACTACCCTCTTGTAGACACCCCCTTTCACTCTTACTGGTACTCGTCTGTCATAAATCATTCCTGACACTCTTCTCCACCCAATCCATCCTGCCTGTACTCTCTTCTTCATCTCTCTTCCACACTCACCATTACTCTGAACTATTGATCCCAAGTATTGAAACTCATCCACCTTCGCCACCTCTACTCCTTGCATCCTCACCATTCCTCTATCCTTCCTCTCATTCACACACATATATTCTGTCTTAGTCCTGCTGACCTTCATTCCTCTTCTCTCTAGAGCATATCTCCATCTCTCCAGGGTCTCCTGCACCTGTTCCCTACTCTCACTACAAATCATAATGTCATCTGCAAACATCATAGTCCATGGGGACTCCTGTTTGATCTCATCTGTCAATCTGTCCATCACCATTGCAAATAAGAAAGGGCTCAGAGCTGATCCTTGATGTAATCCCACCTCCACCTTAAACACATCTGTCACTCCCACGGCAGACCTCACCGCTGTCACACTACCCTCGTACATATCCAGTACCACTCTTACATACTTCTCTGACACTCCCGACTTCCTCATACAGCACTGAATACACAATAAAACCAAGAAAAAACAGAATCCAGCAGTCAGTTCCAAAACAAGGGCTCCAAAATTCCATGTTTATTACAAAAAATGTTGTAAAACTTGCCAAAAAACAAATGAGCTTTTCAACATAACACCAAAGCGTTGAGTGCTTTCATCTTAATGAGCTGACATCATCAGAACCCCCTGGTTTTAGAGCCCTTGTGTTGAAACTGACTGCTGCATTATTTTTTTTAAATAGGGTTACAAATGAACTCTGCTTCACATGGATGGGGAGCCTGTTCCAGAACATGGGGTTCCTCTGAGACACATATCTGTCTTGCCAACATGTCTAACTTATCTCACAAACAAAATTTAAATCCTTGGAGCCACTGTTCTCATGCTGTTCATTTTGTCAAAGTGCAAAAGGCCCATCAGAGCTGTATCTGAGGATGCCTTGTATGCCAGGCATAGATTACCTGTCACTAACCTATAAGAGCCAAAGTATAGAGATAGGGTAAGGAACCTTTGTGGGTATTCCAACTTTTTCATATGCCTGGTCAGGTAAATGTAAAAGGAGGCATTATACTCCATGATGGGTCTCCAAACAAAAATCCTGTCTGGAGCTGAAATAACCAAACAATATTTATTGAATGAAGTTCACCTCACTTGTTGTGGACAAAAGCATTTATGTACTAAAATATTCTGTGCATGGTCCTTCCTTGGTGTCTGCAGTTTTTTTTTTTTTCAATGATGGGTCTGATAAAGGCTGAATAAAGTGACACTATGACTTCCTTGGACCTGGATGCCATGCTCTTACTTATAAGATGGGTGACATAGAATGATTTTCCTACTACTTTTGTCACATGTTGGTCAAAGATCAGATTACTGACTACATATGTTCCCAGATCCTTACCTACCAGAGGACATATTATGATGGTACACATCCTACATTAGAACCATGTGGTCACAGTAAAAATTATACAAAAGTCCTTGAGAGTAACAAGATATCAGTTAACATGGTATATCTTTATAAAATTGATATAGTCACAGTCCTTATATGCACTTATCAATAAACTCATATAAGTGCATACAGTGTTATCAGTGTTTACTTAACACTCAGACCAGCACATCCTTTCACATTGTAATCTACATAACAATCCACAGAGCAACATCCAAAACTGGAAGATTAGGATAATTTCTAGCTTAAACGCTAGCAAGACAAGGCCTAGACAGTATCCTAATATAAAGCCTAAATGGTTGATTTAAAAAAATCACCAGGTCTGACTCTCAAATGATGCACCCATCCATAGCTGGTCTTATGGCCACCAGGGGACCAGACTAAGAAGTGGGCAATGCGAGATTGTTAAAACGTCTACTGCATGCCAGCAACAGTATTAAATTCTAATGAATGACCATCTGTCACTACATTGGTGAATATGCCTTCATTATGGGGGGCAGTGTTCTCCTGTATTTCAAGCAATTTTCTAAGCTTCTAATTACCAAATGAAATGAAGCCAATTACCTTACTTCGGATGCAGCTATAGGTTACAGCCGACAGCTGCATTCAGCAAAGTGCAGATATATGAACCAAACTAACCTTTTGTTGTACATCTCTGATTAACAAGTTATTAAATTACAGTATTTCTGGAGCAACCACCCTAAGAAAAGATACTCATCTGAGTCTTGTATTTCACACAAAAGCATCACAATATAGAAACAATACTATCCCCCTGAGAACTGCCAAATTGCTGTAATCTACAAACATTTTACCAGAATTAGTAAGTCTATGATGAAGACAGACAGAAAGGTTCTTTCTTGGAATATAAAGATATCCATAGCCATATCTACAATTTGCATATTATAAGTTTCACTCAGTTGTCCTACATGCAGTCCCTCCACCCTTCATAAAATGTTAACAACCACAAAATCAAAATGGAGGATGTGCAGATTTGCAATGTATAAATAAAATGTTACATAAAAGGAAGAGAACCCCAACCTTATAGGTTCATAGGTTCCTAGGTTCATACTAGGCTATCTGCCCTAGGGCATTTATAAGCCTAGCCAGAATGTGTTTGGCTTTCGCCACCCATTTTAAATTTATTTTGCTATGCCCTTTTTCGAGGTTAGTATACTGTGCCTCTGTCTAACAGTGACACAGAAGTGATACCCGGGGTAAACCCACGATCTCCCATCCACTCATCAAGATTCCTCTTGAAGAGAGTCAATGAGGGACTCTGCCTAACCTGGACTGGGATTTTATTCCAGAGTGAAGGGAGCCTCTGGGTTATGAATCTGTCCCTCCAGCATGTCCTATTTATTTCAGTGCTGAGGTTCAAGTCTCTTGAGCGCATAGCTTGATGGGATTTGGATTTTCTGAGGTGCAGCATGTCCATTAATTCCGGGTTGGACATGGCTTTATACGTCAGGCACAGATCGCCTCTGAACAGGCGGTATGCCACTGAGTAGAGCTGGAGTTTCTTTAACCGGGCAGCATATGGCATCTGTTTGAGCCCTTTGATCCTCTTGGTGAGGTACGTTTGGGGTCTTTCCAGTTGCTGCAGGTGTCTGGTAAGGTACATCCCAAAAGGGGCATTGTACTCAATTATGGGCCTGATGAGGGATGAGTAGAGGCACAATGACCTCCCCGATCTAGATGTGAATCCCTTCATGATTAGGTGGGCTATATAAAATGTTTTTCTAACCACTTTGGCCACGTGGTTGTCAAATGAGAGATTGCTATCAACTTGGGTCCCCAGGTCCCTAATTACTTCTTCTGTACTTAATGGATTACCACCTATGTGATAATTTGTGGGCGCTTTGTTTTTGCCAAAGGGGATGACTATACACTTTTTGGCATTTAGCTTGAGGCCATGGCTCTGGCACCAGTTGTCTGTTTCTATGAGGCCCTTTTGGAGGATGCTTGTGTCGGCTGGAGAGTCGATTATGGTGCCCAGTTTGCAGTCATCTGCGAACTTGGTCAGCCACAGTCCTTCCATGTTGGCCTGTACCTCCGAGAAATATATACCAAACAAGAGAGGTCCCAGGACCGAGCCTTGTGGGACACCACTTGTAACTGGTTTGGAGTCTGACATAGCTCCAACAATTCTAACCATGTGGGTTCTGTCCTTGAGCCAGTTTGCAATCCATCTAGTGACATAGGGGTTTATATTTAAGCTGGTGAGCTTATCTATAATGCCTGAGTGGGGTATTGTATCGAAGGCTTTTGCGAGGTCCAGGTAGGCTGTGTGGACCACCTTCCCCTCGTCAATGGCCTTGGTGACTGTTTCAAAGAAATCAACCAGGTTTAAGAGGCAGGATCTGCCCTTAACAAAGCCGAACTGGGTAGGATCCAGTGTCTGTAGGTCCCCAATATCTTTATTTATGAGGTCCATGATGATCCTTTCCATAGCTTTGCAGAACAAGCTAGTCAGGCTTATGGGGTGATAGTTTCCAGGATCCGTTGAGGCACCACCTTTATGGAGGAGGACCACTGTTGCTGTACGCCACTCTTTGGGCACATATCCTGTAGTAAGGCTGAGATTGAACAGTAGTTTTATGTTTGGGTTTAGCTCTTCTTGGAGTTCATGTAGGATGCAGCCCGGGACACCGTCTGGTCCCATTGATGCTGTGTTTTTTGCTTTGGAGAGGGTGGCTCTTACCTGAGCATTTGAGATGTCAGGGGGGCAGCACTCTGCTGGGATAGATATTTGCCCTTTTGGTGGGGAGGGGGGGGAGAAGTTTTCACTAAACCTGTCAGCTAGGATGTTGGCAATGTCTGTGGGTTCGGTGTATTTTTTGTCATTTTGGACTAATTCTGAGCATATCTGGGAATTCCCACCCAGGTTCCTAACAAAACTAAAGAAAGCCTTGTGATTATCCTTAGTGTCCTGTGCAATTTTTCTCTCGAAGCTGGCCTTAGACAATTTTATGAGTGCCCGTAGTTTTTTGCTAATACTGATCAGTGATGCCTTCCCTTTTTGGGATTTTGCTCTATCATTTAGTAGCTTCCTCCTTCTATTGTATAGTTTGTTTATGGCTGGGGTCCACCAGACAGGACGTCTGCCTTTGGAGGATTGGGTCTTGGTTTTATTTGGGATCGCATGATCCATGCATTCCTGAAGGTGTTCATAGAATGCGTTTATAAAGGATTCTGCGGTCTGGGCCATATTTTCCACAGGCCCCGGGGGCTTTGAAGGAAGCCTTATTTCTTATTTCTTATTTCTTATTCATAAGATGGACAAGCTTGCATTATAATGATGTAAACGTACTTAACTGATAAATTCTTTATTGTATTCACTTTTAGTGCTTCTTAAAATGCCTGTGGCTTAATGATTAAGATCTCTCTCTCACAGCGCTATGGTCTGTAGTTCAGTTCTGACTTCCAGTAACTGCTTATGTAGACTTTGTGTGTTTCTCTGTGTCTGCATTGGTTGAATCTGTTTTCCTCTCACCTCCCAAAAACAAGCAAGTTGATTAGCTGTTGTAAACAGTCCATATATATTGCATTTACAGTTGTTGTTTCCTGGGTTGCATAGGGTACATGATGACCAGTTCACTTAGTTAGTTAACTAATTGAATTAAAAAAATTATGGCAGGAAAGAGTCTCCAGACCAGTCTAGTCAATATGAATTACGAGTTTCAGAAAAATGTAGTCAACTGACACAGATCTATATATATATATATATATATATATATATATATATATATATATATATATATATATATATATATATATATATATATAGAGGAACACTTTGCAATGCCAAAATCCTGAAAGATCAAATTTCATATGGCTGAGACCATATGATCGATCTTTCAGAATCCCAACATTGTGAATGGAGATCTGCAGATGGCGGGAATGGGAGATCTCCCTTTTCCTCGCTGTAGTGCGATCTCAGAGTTGGAATATTTAAGTAACATACATATACATATACATATACATATACATATACACACATATGTATATATACATATATATATATATATATATATATATATATATATATATATATATTTATATACACACACACACACACACACACACACACACACACACACACACACACACACACACACGCACACATACATATCAAATGATTTCTTATTAATATAAGACAATGACATGTTGATTCAAAGTTGACAGTCTTAGTCAAAGCCAGTTCTACATTGCCTCAGCTTCTTGGATTTGACAATCGTAAATAAGGTTTGTGTATGTATCTTCATCAAGAGTAAAGAGTACACTTTTCAAAATACATCAGACAACTGTATTCTGTGTACATCCAAGCAGCACATGACATCTACCCCTAATGGTGCATCTGGCTTTCAACTTTCTACCAGGGACGTCGGGAGGCATACGCACTGTACTGATTTCAGTACAAGTTATGTAGAAGGGGGGTAGCATTTTAAATTTTCACTTTTTCGCGCTTTACTGCACGATGACGTCAGCTCATGAGGGCAGCCAGTCGGAATGGAGCTCACCGCACATGTATTTCCGGCCAGTTCAAATGCTTTCCGAGCGGGAAGGAGGATTCGTTATGTTGGTCGAGCGGGAAGGAGGATTCGTTATGTTGGTCGAGCGGGAAGGAGGATTCATTATGTTGGTCGAGCGGGAAGGAGGATTCATTATGTTGGTCGAGCGGGAAGCGTTTGGGATTCGTCACTTCATAAGACCCAAGGGTTGGTGAGTAATATAGAGTGTGTGTGTGTGTGTGTGTGTGTGTGTGTGTGTGTGTGTGTGTGTGTGTGTGTGTGTGTGTGTGTGTGTGTGTATGCATTTTTCGGCGAATATTCATTTTTAATACTGCAAACCAAACATAGGGCACACGAAGATCTTGTCCAGTATTTTGATTATTGTCTATCTGCATAAATGATAAAGAGTGTTCTGATTCTCAGTGGATATTCTGCTCTCTTTCATTTGATGACATCTCCAAAACAATTCTTAGAAGTGCAATCCTTAAAGATTGTCTTGTACTCAATGATAAGAAGATATCCGGCTAGGAAGAAACATAGGTGCCGAGACCTATGAATCAGCGTTGCTAACTGCTGTACTACTGTGGTGCTCATGGTTCTGTTTGTGTCATTCTCTTTTATCATTATTGTTCTTAGTCTGGAGGCTAAAGCAGCAGCTACTGGACTGGGAAGGTTTTCCAGATAACTCTGCTTTATTAAACTAGTCAGTTTATTTGAACTCATCATATGAAGTTAGATATTTCCCAACAGAACCCATTTCAAAATTATGTTAGTAAGTATTTTGATGATTTTATTGGTGAATGATACCCATATCTTCTTGACCAACTAACATTTTGTTCTTTTTAAAATGATTTCTGTTTCTTTCAGATTTTATCTGTACTCTCCTTATTTACTACATGGTTTGTTGACTTCAAACTCCAATTTCAGTCTAAAGTCTGGTTACCGACTGTGAACATAGTATTTGCAAAGTCCCTTTCAGCCTCTTTTATGATGATTTATTCCAGATTTGTTATTTTATGTCTAAGAAAATGAGTTCAAGTCCCAAAGAGCATTTCATTGTGCATCCATGCTGATCTTTGAGAAATTTCAACCTTTCTTATCTATATGTATACTTCAGATCAGATTAACCCAACACCTCTTGATAGCATGCCAGATTTTTGAGTTTAGATGCAGCTACACTTCCTGTTATCAAAAAAAACCTCTCCTTTAGAGAAAACTGCTTCATGCCTATGTTTTCCAGATATGTGTAATATTATTCCATCCCATGTTTAAGGCCAAAGCATTCATGATGTTTTTATCATTTGTTACTGCAAACAGCCTGTTTGTCATGCTTACTACAATTAAGTTGCCAAGCAGCTCACCACACATAAGAAGATTCAATCTACCCCCAGTTAGTGTCTCCTGGGCAGTTGGGCAAAATTGGGCAGTTTTGTTTCATTGTTTACTGGAAAAATGTTCAAAGCAATAGGAAGGTGTATCAAAGAGCACATGTATGTTTTATATGCAAGGGGCCTATGATTTAAAAGCAGCCCAGAATTAATTTTTATCTGCCACGGGTAAAATGTATTTTTCTTTGAATGTGGGTTTTAATGTTTCAATGAATGTGAGTTTCAAGGGCAGAGAAGTTTTAATGCCAAGTTTGTTTAGCAGATGTCTTGGTGTTTGTGCTGTAAAATGCAAAATAAAACTTTCAAATGAAGTTCAAATCATCATAGAAGTAAATCAGTATGCACATTAGTGTTTATGGTAAATGGAGTGAAATAGCAAAGTAATGGATCAGTGGAATGGCTGCAGGGGGAGGCTCCATTAGACCATGGTTTTGTGAGGGGGAAGGGCGGCAAACTTAGACAGCCCCAGCTGAACTATACCTCCCAACTGTCCAGATTTTCAAAGAATGAATAGATTTTTTGCTTCTTATTTTTGGTTTGTTCCTCAATTTGTGGTTTTCTGGCAAATGATTTAGGAATTAAGTCACTAAATAATGACACACTAGTTTCAGACTTTATAACCTTCAGAAAAATGCATGCTAAAATAAGACCTGTTCTATCAACTGTCCCAGTTTATACAAGAGCAATGTTTAGTACTGTTTATATGTTCCCTCAATATATTTGGCCTTGTCCAGATTTATTGCATTAACAGGTTGAGAGGTACATGCAAATTGCTTTATAGAATTAGGCATAGCCAAACCTCAACTGTCCCTGATTTGGGCTCAAACTGTTGCTCTTCCCCTAATGATCCCTCCACAAAATATCAATTTTGGAAGAAAACATAGAGGGTTTACTTTACTTTTATAAATAACTGTAATGATCAGAGTTATACATTACTTTTATTTCAGAAATGCATGTAGATTCTCTAATTTTGTCAGCTGCTCTAAGTTAACTGTGCTCATATTAAAATGGTGTCCCTTCTTTGACAGGTTCCCAGCTGTATTATCTGGCAATTTTATATTTTTGCATCACATTTTTGGTCCGTTTTTCATAAAATTGCAGTTTTCTGGCAAATTAGTGGCAAATTGTTAAAGACTGAAGTTAGAAAATAATGCAGACATTTCAGTTTCAGATTTCATACTTTTCAGAAAATACATACTGATGCAAGACCTACTACTATTCTATTATCTTTCTAAGTTTATAAGAGCAATATTTAAAAAAATGTCCTTATTTTTGGGCCTTTGCCTCAGTTTTATTTATGAGTTTGTTGCTGTAAGAGGTTGAGAGGTTGTGTGTTTGTGTGTGTGGTTGGTAGCATACCTCTCAACTGTCCAAATTTTGCAGAATGTCCAGATTTTTGCCCCATATTTTTTGTCTGTTCCTCATAAATTTTGTGATTTTCTAGCAAATCGTTGAAGGCTGAAGTTGCTAAATAATGACAGACATTTGAGCTTCAGACTTCATGTCCTTTAGAAAAATTCATACTAGCACAAATCCTGTTAATCCAGCAACTTTCTAAGTTCACGAGAACATTATTTAATATCTGTCCCTGTTTATTTTAGGCTTTGTCCATATTTCTTGCACTAAGAGGTAGGTAGGGGTATGTGTGTGTGTGAATGAAACATCCTAGTTAGTGGTAGCAGGTGGTTAGTAATTTACTCAAGCTCAAAACCTGTACCTTAGTTACAGAAAACAAAAGCATAAAGTCTCTACCCCAACTACCATGCTGCATTTTTCAAAGAACTGACATTTCAAGTTAATTTTCAATTCAAGGAACCGAGTTGAGTGAATTTATATTGTATTACTGAAGAGGCATTACAGCGAAAGCCTCTTCATCGACACTAAAAGAGCGAACCGCGAATTACGAGAATGGCCGTAGCTTGGCTGGGGAGGGGGGTAGCAGTTTGAGAGCTGTCAGTACAAATTTGAAAATCCTAGCTACACCCCTGCTTTGTACTGCCCACATTTTGAACAATGGCTCCACTGAAACTTGAAATATATAACAAAACAGCTAGGCAGACATCATTTTTTTTATTTAATATTCATCACTGCATTACTCTTAGCTACAATGGTTGACTGAAATGCAAAGCTAGTCATTTTCACAACTTAAACAAGTCTGTGTACTGTACACAAATAACTCCATCCTTAGGTAGGATTATTTCCTGGTATCACATAATAGGATCTGTGCTATAATACAGTACAAATCTAAACATAAGAAAAAAACTAATTGCCAGTACAATTCAATATACACTAGTGTATATCCCCAAAATGGGATAAATGTCTGAGCTCTGTTATACAGATTACATCTTGGCTTAAGTTCAAGATATCATAAGAAAAAAAGAAAAAAAATCATATCTTGGCAACTGTGGCATCATCTGAGCTTACGCTTTACCTTTACTGTCTTATTTTTTGTTTGTATTTATGCATTTGATAAACAGGTGAGTGGATAGTTCTTGGAACATTTCCATCATGATCCAGCCCTTAAGGCATAATAGCACACATTAATTAACAGATAACACAACTAAGAAATAGTTCATTTTTCACATTCTGTTGCTATTTCCTGTCATCATGCCCTTCTTTTCCATACTTTGGTCATCATATTCCAGTTATCTGGTTCCCACAAATATTTAATATAATTCTGGCATTTTTAATTTCCAACTCACTTTATAGTTTTCCACCTTTTACAGATTACTCTTTCTTACTCATAATCCTTAGCATCTTCCACTTTGTGTTTGCCTGTTTTTTAACCTTACTGTCTTTACCTGTTTTATTAACATATTTTATTTTGTTTATATTCTTGCTTTTTAATTTCCATGTGTCTTTGTTTACTACATGCCTACATCAGTATTGCTTATTTTTCAGCCCTATAGCCCTCCGATTTCTTTTATTCACTCTACTCATGTTGTGTTTTACTTTACTCTGCATCATGATCCTATGTCCTATCACAAGCTCAGCATTCTGTTTTATCTGTTTTACTGTTTGCTTTCCGATTATATCTACCCCCCAGGCCTTATATTTCTGACACTCTTCAGTCTTGCCCAGCTATTTACCTTTCTTTATACATTTCCACCATCTTCCCACTAAACATTCAAGTAACATCTCCTTACCTATTTTATTTTTGCTTTGTAGCTCTTATACTATCTAGTAATTACTCCAGTTTTTCCATAATGATTTACTATGGCTTTCTGATCTTCTGCAATCAATGTACATATTTTATTCATACTGTATATGTGTTTTATGTAAATGCTGCTATATTACATTAATGCTGTTAAACTGATAAACTGATTAATTTCTTTGCCAGGTTTACTTGCCAAGCCTGCTCTGAATGTTTGCAATGTTTTAATTTCACATTGTTTGGGTTTCATTACTGTTTGATTACTGAACCTTTTCTTTGTGGGGTTTCACTGAAAATAAACCCTTCCTAGTTATCACACCAGTTAAACAAATAAATAGAAATATGAATATATGTGGTGTGTGTGTGTATGTGTGTGTGTGTGTGTGTGTGTGTGTGTGTGTGTGTGTGTGTGTGTGTGTGTGTGTGTGTGTGTGTTTGTTGTGTGTGTGTGTCTATGCATAGGTAATTGTGTGAGAGAGTATCAACTGGGATATCTTAACATCTACTTTGTAGAAGCCGGATATAGTGTTGTAATAAAAACACTGAATAGTCTATGTGTCTTGGTTAATGAAACTTTGAATATGAAGGTCAGATTTTACATCTTGATAAATGAGGGCTCCTAGTATTCAAAGCATTCTGCAAACACAAGTCATATGAACACGCTGTCTCTATCCCTTCCACACCATTACACAGTTACTTGACTTCTTGAAGGTGCATTCTGTAAATTGCCAGTACAACCCAGTTCTGCAAATAGGCAAAAAGTCATCTTAGTGCCAGTAAACCAGTGAGAAAGCACAAAATCAGTCAAGTAGAAAAAGTTTTCCTTTTTCATGATCCCTCATATTCTCAGAGGCAATCATTAAATATATACTTGTTACAGATATTACTGAGGAATGCTCTGTATTAAAATGATGTGTGCTTCAACAAAGTGCAGTATGTAAACATAACAAGTTTATGCTCATTGAATTTTTTATAATATATGTTAAAATGATTCATAGTTACTCAGAGAGCAGACTAAAATGTATTGCAACAGATATCCATCAAAAGTCTATTTAGCTTCTAGACAAAACCATTTGCGAACTCACAGATAGATTCAAAACAATGGGTCATTTCAGGCTTTTATCACTTAAGGCAATGTGCTCCACCTTACAGAAAGATGAACTCTGCCAAACAATCCAGGTTCCTTAGTATTTCATAACTCTTTTTCAAAATAAAAACAGACACAATGATCTTCATTTTAAAAGCACGATTACTTGGCCATTTGTATGGTGCATTATTAAAGACTAAGATCAAACACCTGGGCTTGAAGTTGGAAAAGAAATCCAGATCTGTACATTTTTTATCCATTTTTTGAAAGCACTGCCATCTAGTTTTGACACAAATCAGTTACATAGTAACACGCATAAATCATTATTATTATTTAACAGTCAACATATAATCCGTGGCACAATACTTAAAGTTGTGACCTTTACACCATATAATATTGTCAGAATGTTCTTTTTAAAAGAATATATCCTAACCACAAGAGAAATTCAGACCAATATGTGAGAAAACTAAACTATTTTTACTTCATTTTCAGGATCAGTAAATGTGCCCCAAAGCTGTTTTGTGCCTTTATCACACACACCCATAGATTATTGGTTGAACTATAATTCTGCAGTTAGCATTGTGGGTAAGTGGCTTTCCTTGTCATGCATGTGAATGGTATACTATGCTCTGATATTAGAGTATGTTCAAATGCCAGATAACCATTTTATCTGTGTGGCTTTTACCACCTTCATCAAGGCCAGCACCACTATACTGAACAGGCCTTACTCAAAACTGGAAACAGCAACTAAATCCAAAATTCATGTCACCACACAGCAAGTCAGTCTGCTGTACATGGACAGCCAAATCAGCTCTGTGGCAGCATATATTTAGAGATGGCCTTAACCACCTTAAACATGCAAATTACTTTAGTTTTACTTTTTTTATATATTTTATGTGATCATTTCACTAGAAAGCTTCACTTATGACACCTTGATAGAGACTGCCTTAAAACTTAACTACTCCGCACTAAATCCATGAAATTATTGCATCAAATAAGCCCCATAAGCCCACAACAAATTTCATCCCCTAAATTTTATAGTCTCCATGTATACCTCACTCCTACTTGTTAATAACACCTATCAGCTACCTACAATAAGAGTATAAGTTGATAATTCCTTTTTTTTTTTGTAAGGGTATACATGTGTACATGTATTAAAGTATACTCAAATGATCGACTAAAGATGGGCCCCTGCCCTCAAAAAAAAAATAGGGAGATATATATGACCTTTCACTAAAGTGCCTATTGTATATTGTACTTTCTTTGTTGTATCTAAATATTTCTGTTAAATTCTGTGTAAAACCAACACTGTATCTGTCAATGTTGTTCTTCTTTTATTGGAGCTTTTCTCCCCGAGCCTCTGCTGAAAATGGCCTCACACCCAGACAGACTATCCCAGTCAACAAATGTAAAATAAATAAATAAATAAATACATACAGGTACACTCTAATAACAAGCATTCAAAAAGCAACAATACACAAACTAAAATAAGTGCTTAAAATGAGAAACCCTCCTCCCTTTGTAATACCCGTTTTAATACTATGTAAAGAAATCCAAGTGAAGGCACAGAGGTAAGTGATGTTGCCTCTTAAAGAGCTTTACAGCTGGTCCACACAATGGAACTGTACCATGTGTCATGCATCTCCTTTAAGGCCACACCATTTTTAAATATATATTCCACATATTTTATTTTATTTACTTTATTTTATTTTATTTTACATTTTTTAACCGGGAAATTCCAATTGGAACAGGTCCATTTTCAGCGGAGGCCTGGGGATAAAAGCTCCGGCATCAAGTTATACAAATACAGTACATTCAGCATAATGCACAAAACAGGTTACATAATGTATGTTGAGCATAGTAATATAACAATAAATTAATAATACACTCCAGGTAAAAGAAGATATAAAGCATAGGTAAGAAGACAATGTCAGTTACAGTACATCAAGCATACTACACAAAACAGGTTACATTATGTATGCTGAGCATAGTAATATGACAAGAAGTTAAGAAAACACTCCAGGTAAAAGAGGGTATAGGGCATAGGTAAAAAGACAATGGCAGTTAAATATTGGTGAGAGTAGAAAATATATCAAGTAAAATTCTACAGTTAAAAGTACATATTTATTTATCCCTTTTATATAAATATAATATATTAATACAGGGAATAAGTACTATATTAGGTAATTATTGCACAATATTTAAAAACTCTATTCTTTATGTTATACTATATTAGCATGTTATTGGAGAAAATTGACAATAAGGACATTTTTAACATCAGCACATAACAGTGTTTTTCCATCTTTAGAATTGCCTCTGTTGTCTATACATTTGGTATATATTATCACTAAATTACAATAGCTTTTGCAAAGGTCTTCTAAATGTGTATCCTGGAATATTCTTAGCAGTTTCTGCAACAGTATTCAGGATCTTCTCAGCTTTTCTTTCTCATTTATTGTATACAACAGACCAAGTCCTAAAAATATCTAGCTAAGTGGGTAAACTGGCTTTAATTTCTGAATACATACCTCTCAACCATACATGGCTATTTCATCAAGATATATATTATGATTGGGGTCAGATCATAGATACAGGATACAACACAATTCCTACAGATCATTTCGGACATGCAGTTGGAGCCTGGGTGGTTCATACGCACACTAGATGTGTCTGCATTATATATTAACATTCCCCTATTGAGCTGGCCTAAAGGCCTTACAATATTGGCTAGACAAGGGGGAGGTATATCCACCTGGATTCAATACCTTTCTAGTCTGTTTAGCAGAACATGTGCTCACCAAAAACATATTTTATTATCATGGCCAATATTATTGGCAGTTACAAGGCACCGCAATGGGAGGATCTTTTGCTCCCATTTGTGTGGATTTATTCATGGCCTTTTGGGAGGCACAAATGATTTATGACCCCGATCATAATATATATATATATATATATGGATGAAATCGACATATGCAGATAGTATCTGGATGATTGCTGGATGGTCTGGAGGGCTTACAGTGCATATTATTGGAATTTGTACAATATTTAAACAGCAATAATATGGTTAATTATGATCTTCAGCGTATTATTTTCCTGGATGTTTTGGTCATTAGGAATATTGACAATACATTAGATAGTCAAGTATACCGTAAATACCCTCAGTATAACTCTCTGCTACATGCCACCAGTTTCCATCCTCAGCATATCATGCATAATATACCTAAATCACAGTTTCTCCGCATAAGAAGGATATGTTCTAATCAGGTTTCTTATGAACATTATAGGAAGGATTTGGTCACTAGATTCAAACCCAGCAGTTATAAACATGGTAATGTTTTTTCTGCAAGTAATTGGGCCTCTGCCACAGACAGGAATGAGTTGTTGGTGTATTGAGAATCCCTACAGTCTGGGACTACTGACATCCAATTAGTTACTACATATGGCCGCAATACCAACACCCTCATGGATATTGTAAATCTGGAATATATTGATGGCTGACAATCGACTATCTGATATTCTTAGCCCTAAATGTTTATTTTCTTTTCATCAAGGCAAAACATCGTGTTCTTACTTTAGTCACTACAAACAATGGGGCAAATTCACCAGTTCTCAACACCACAAAACTATCACTGGAGAATTATTACAGGGTTGTGTCTCCTGTGGACACTGTACACATTATATAAGTGGTTAGTTCTAAACAGTTTTCCAGCAAAAATACAGCTTTGATATTAGACATTAAATTTTTAGCTAACTGCAGTCCAGACTTGATTATTTATCTAGCTACATGTTCCTGTGCAGCATTTTATATTGGGCAGACTTCTCGATCATTACGATTACGCATGACAGAACATTTCAGTGACATCAGAAACAAAAGACAGTTCAATGCTTTGTACAAACATTCACTTACACACACCCACTGCATGTTTTAGATTCATGGTTATTGATAGAATACTAGGTGATAGGACTAACAAAACTGGGTGGCATACTTTATTAAATAATAAAGAGAGAAAGTGGATTATTAAACTGGGTGGGTTGTTCCTGCCTGGATTAAATGAACACCTATGAATCTCTAATCAATGAAGTTTTTGAGGTTACCAGGATGTGTATAAGTATGCTTTGCTAGTTTAGAAGTTTAACACTGAGGAAGGCTTTATTAGCCGAAAGTGGTCTGTGATTGATTTATTTTTGTGGGGAAACCTTTTTGATTGCCCTTGTTATGTATTAAAGTTTTTTCATTTCCACACTATATTGTGCTGGCCTCTTGATTTTTGAATGAGCCAGCTGGCTACCCATCTAGTGACATATGGGTTAATTTCCAGTTTTTTTTTAATTTATTCAAGTCTTTTGGGTTTCTATTACCATGACAAGAGTAGACCCCATTCCTAAGTCAAAGTACAATTAAAGTTCATGAAATTAGTATTGTTTCCATCTTTGATGTCAGCCAGGAATGCTCTTTGCAGCATCCACAATGTGCCCAGTAATGACTCCTTCTGGAATTCGTATGGTGTTACATGTATTGGTAACTTATCTAAATACAATTGTAGATTATTTTTTAAAGACCCATTGCTCCTGCTACTATTGGAACTGTCTGGGTATCTTTCTTTCACATTGCTCTCATTTCTGCCTGCAAATCCTGATATTTTATGACTTTGTGTCTCTCAGTATGCAAGACACTGTAGTCACTGGGTGTAGTGATTTCAATGATCAATGCTACTTTTGTCTTGTCTTTGACTATATCTGGTTTTCTCGTATCTAGCTTTTGAACTATTAGCAATGGGTGATTCCAAGTGATGTAGATTTCATAAATGATGCTTTGTAGCTCATGTTTCCAGTGTTTTTCAGCAACTTCACTACCATAATATTTACACAATTCCCAGTGCAATAGTCTTGCCACATTATTATGCCTTTCAGTATACAGTCCTTCTGCCATTAGTGTCACAACCAGCAACGAGGTGTGTGACTGTTTCCAGTTCTGTTTTACAAAACCTGCATTTGTCTGTTTCTTTCACATGTTCAATGGACTTTGTAAATCAAGGTGTGCATATCTTGGTGAGATTTTGTGGAAAAAAACAGGGTCCATCTCATGAAGGTACTCACCAAGACTTGAGGATTAATTCAATTTCAGCAATGCTACTCTCCTTTGCTTGCCGACTTATTATCTCTCCATTTGGACCCCAATAATCTCTCAATTCCGACCCCTATCATCTGTCCATTCAGACCCCAGCTGCATGAGTTTCTCAATGATGCCTGAGTGAGGGATTGTGTCAAAAGCCTTGGCTAAGTCAAGATAGGCTGTATGTACTGTTTTGCCTTCATCCAGGGCTTTGGTGACATTCTTGAAGAAGTCCACCAAGTTTAATAAGCATGATCCAACCTTAATGAAGTCAAACTGGGTCAGGTCAAGAGTTTGAAGGTCACCTATGTCTTTGTTGATAAGGCCCATGATGACATTGTCCATGGCCTTTCAGATAAGGCTTGTTAGGCTTATGGATCTATCGTTCCCAGGATCAGTTGATGGACCCCTTTTTTGCAAGGGAATTACTGTTGCTGTGTTCCATTCTGCTGGGACAAAGCCAGTACTTAGACTGTGGTTGAAGAGACTGCCAAGTGGTTCTACCAGGTCCTGTTTTAGACCATTTAATAGCCAGCCTGAGATGGTATCCGGTCCCACAGAGGCTTTGATTTTGGCCATGGATAGTGCAATTATGACCTGCTATTTGGAGATTCTAGGTAGAGGACTGGTGACAGGTATGCTTTGTGGTATATCTGGTGGGGACAGGTGGGATTGAAGTTTGTGCCATATCTGTCTGCTAGCATGTAGGCAATATCCTCAGGGTTGGTATGAGTTGCACTGTCCACTACTAGTTCAGCACAAAACTGGGCCTTCCCTTTTAGATTTCTGATGTAGCTAAAGGATGCCTTGTGATTACCTTATCCAGAGATGCTAGTTTAGCTTCATAATTGGCTTTAGAGGACTTTAGAAGATATCTAATTTGCTTGTTTAAGCTGTTGAGGGTGTCATTCCTGTTCCCTCTTGTTCTTAGACATTAGTTTCTTCTCTTGCTGTATAACTTATTTATGCTTGATGTCTACCAGGGTGGCTTGTTTTTTGTGAGGACCTTATTTTGATCTGTTCAGGTACAGCTGAGTCGATACATTTGTATAGGTGTTTATACAGGGCATTTATGTACACCTCTGTATAAGAGTCATTGTTGACAATAGTAGCAGGTGGTTTGAAACTATTTATGCCATCACTTAGGAGGCTATAGTTTGCTTTGGAGAAATTTTTCATCCTTTTTGCTCTTGAGGGAGGTCAGGTATGATCGTTAGTTCAAACAAGACTGATTTATTATCAGACCTTACCAAGCAGGGCAATACACAGTTGGTAGTGGAGAGACCCCCTTATGGCTGGTGAGTACTAATTCTAGGACATTCAAGCCCTTTGTTGGAGTACAGACTATCTGTTCCAGAGCATTTGTATTAACAAAGTCTAGGAACCTTAGGGCAAGTGTGTTTGTGCTCATATGTGACTCCCATCCTGTCATCTTTCTTCAAACCTTATATACTAGCATTTCTGTCATAATTTGGCTTGATTTTTTTTGTAAGTAATGCAAAATATTCCCCTGATTCTCTGGCAAGGTAGTAGGTGTAGGTTTTTCTGTACTTAGCCATTTTTTCCATTAATAAGTGTTCAGTTGGCATTCATTTTCTTTGCATTGTTGAATTTCTGTGCTCTTATATACAAAAGTAACAATCTCCCATGTCAGCATTTGAAGTCTTCAGATTTAGTCACATCACAGTAGATGTCAAGTACTACTTGCCCAGTTGGCCAATACTATTCAACATCATAGTCTAGATGCTTTCTGAAAGACATTGTGATGTCTGACATGTTTGGTAAGAACTAGTTAAGTGCTGCATTATTTATTTATTTATTTATTTATTGGCATTTGTTGACCAGGAAAGTCCGACTGGGACAGGAGCCCATTTTTAGCAGAGGCCCGGGGAGAAAGCTCCACAAACACATTTATGATTACACAGTATTTTACAAGAATTTACAAGAATTTACAGAAATTACAGTACGATACAGTACAATATAACAAAATGAGAAACTAATATATTCCGGGAAGTTACAATATCAGAGAAAACAACAGTAATTTACAAGATATGTATATATAAATATATAGATACACACACACACACACACACACACACACACACACACACACACACACACACACACACACACACACACACACACACACACACACCCTTTTTTGTAAATATTGAAATAGATTGAAAGTTAAGAAAGGAAAAGATCACTGGGGGGTAGTTTTAATGGGGTGGGGGGGTTGGAATGATAGTTAAGGTTAGTGAGATTTATATTAAGAGCAGAGTTGTTTAAAATAACTTACAGATCGAAAAGAGTTTCCTACTGGTTTTGATGGGTAACAACTGGGGTAAGCTGGAGTAAGATTCAAGGAGAGTAGGATGTTATCTATTTGAATAAATGCAGGGGCACATTTTAGTACTTTGTAGCTAGTTCTTTAGGGTGAGTTTAAATTTGCTGAATTAGCTAATGGTGTTCATAGGGGGGAGGTTAGTATAATGGTTAAGGTGTCTACCTTGCAAACACAAAGTGCAGGATTTGATCCTCACATTGGATAATTGACAAGGCTTACAATGGCAGTTAGCCTAATACTAACCTAGGGATCTATGCTGGCTGGAAGTGAGTTCCGTAGTTTAATGACAGCGTATGAGTAATTTTGTTTGGTACATGTGTTAGCCCCAGAAATCTCTTCGGAGATTGCTTATCTTCTGTCTTGGACACCTGCACTATGGTTTAACCTTTCTCATTATTTGAGGTCTGACCTTTGGAGGTTAATATGTTGATTCTATATCATATTTGCAAGACTTGATACCACAAGTCCTGACACTGAAAATCTAACTCAAGTCAAACTGTGCATTCCAAAATTCACTATTGCATATTTTAAGTAGTTAAACAGGCAGCCTTTTGCCCTCTGCACCTCTCACATGTGAAGCAGTACCCCTCCAACTCCAGCTTCTTATATACTAAGATTATTTTACCTGAGAGTGGGGGGATACTCCAAAATACAGCAATCTCAGTCTTAGTATAAATTAATTCGGCCTGTATGTACAGCTCTGCTATTCCAAGGATTGCATTTACAACCCTCAGAATTTCAGCAGCACTCTAATATGTGACCATTAAAGAGAATAACATTTGCTTTTGTTCAGTTTCAGATAATAATGCCTCGGTCTGTCTAACTACTGTCATACCCAAAACTTAGTTACAGCTTCAGGCTTTTCTCTACCGGCCTATTATTGCCTCATCATATTTTCATTAATAATTGCAAATTCATACTATGTACAAACTTTTGAAATGTTTCACCTAAAAGCTTTCAAGAAGAGGTAACTGCACTAATGCTTAGCCTCTGTCCAGTTCAGCTAACAGAGTATTAAGTATCGTTTGAGTATTATTTATTTTATATTGTCATAATTTCATATTTCTCTAAATACCACAAAAGCTGAACAACAAAGACAGAATTGTTTATCCTCACACCTGGATGGCACATATTTTGCTGACAGTATATCTGTAGTGTGGTATGGTTTCCATAGTCCTAGGTTTTGCACTTGCATAGCAGTTGTCCATATGTCATGATGCCTATATGTAGATACAGCAAGTGCAGGTTATTTGATCAGACTAAGTAAATCAAGGGCATTTTAAGAATTGCATCCAGTTACAGCAAAATCATAAAATACCTGAAATGAATCATTAAGTATAAATGAATAACTACCTGGAAGCCTTAAGCATTGTATGATTCTGAATATGCTCATATATTGCGGGCAAACACAGCTGTGAGCAGTCACACTTGAAAGACTTAAGGCAAGCGGCAGATAGCACAGGTTTTATTTTGAATCCTGGATTCACTCCCATGCATTCAGCACATCAGCCAACAAGTGGCCCTCAGCACTCGTTTCCATAGCAGGTACAGGTTTTGTGGGATTAGGTTGCTAGCCTGATGCCCAGCCCTCCTCAGAGGAGGGTGCACCACACATTCTTCTGAGGAGGAGTGTGTGGTGCACCCTCCTCTGAGGAGGCCTGGGCATCGGAGGAGGGTGCACCACACACTCGCACACACACACTCATAATTAGGGGCAATTTACAGTATCCAATCCACCTCCTACATGTCTTTGGAATGTGGGAGGAAACCGGAGCACCCAGAGGAAACCCATACAAATGTATGGAAGACATGCCGACTCCATACAGAAGGACCCCAGGTGAGAATCAAAACGGAGAACCTCTTGCTGTGAGGCAACAGCGCTAACTGCTACACCACTGCACCATCCTTTATTATGAATATTTTAAAATAATAAAGATGTTTAAAATGTTTTTTATGGGGGTATCTTTATTTGGATATCCTGCTGGGGTTCTTAAAAGAATGGAAAGGAGGAAATAGGAAAGACTGAAAAAGGGAAGACATAACGAAGACGAGAAAACAGAAGGAAAATGTCAAGAGGGTTGTGGTAGAGGAGGCAGGAGAGGAGGGAATTGTGGGCAAAATTAAAAAAAATAAAATGCTGTCAGCATAAGTACTTATTTCAGTATAAGTCTGTCCTGATTCCAAAAGACTTGTTCTCTGTGTAAGTGACTTACTTCAGTGTAAGGCCTATTTATAAAAATACTTACACCAAGGACCAAATTTCTAAAGATTTTCTCTGTGTCTTTTGGAATCTGGCCTTATCTTTCCTGTGGGGGATAGACCCCTTATTTTTTCTTTTTTTTATATAGGAGGGTAGTGTGGTTGGGAAGTAGGTAAGATGGTGTATGAGAGAAGTTAAGGGAAAGAAGGGTCTGAAAAGGATTCCAGCCAAACAAACACCCCCTATCCACAAGGCCTCAAATATTTCCACTCCCTGATGGTGTTACAGTAGAGGATCCTGATGTTGAGGGGGCAGGGGCCTGATGTGGTTTATGACAATTAGGGCAGCAAGTTTTCTACCCACTGAATAGAATCATTAATTGGTTGAAGGCATCTGTCCATGACCTTCCCCACCATGTTCTCAACCAAGTGATGATGCCCAATTTCATTGTGTCTTGGCAGGCTACCACATGCTAGGGTGTTTTCAGCATCAGTGTCACTGCCCCAACACTGTGAGGACATCCACGTAAAGGTTGGTGGTGAATGCTCCCCAACCTGGGAAGTATGCAGCCAAGCTGTTCCTAAGGACTCTGGATCTGTAGAAAAATGAGCAGAAATTGGAGAGAAAGAAAAATAAATGACAAAGAACCGCACACTTAAAATAAGAGAAAGAGAGGAAAGGGGGGAAACGAAGAAAAAAAATACACAGAATAAATTCATACATGATGTTATACATTGTTCCAATCTTTATTATCAGTGAATATTTTATTAAATAAGGACAGCACAGTGGTGCAGCAGATAGCATTGTGTTCCTCAGTTCGATTCTCAGTTGTGGTGTCTTCTGTGCATAGTCTGCATCTCCTCCCTGTGTTCACATGGGTTTCCTCTGGGTGCTCCAGTTTCCTCCCACATTCCAAAGACATGCAGTAGGTGGAATGGGCACTTTAAACTGGCCATAAGTGTGAGTGCATGGTGTGGATGAACTACTGTTGCAGGACAGCCACCCGGTGGTGTAAACCTTGGCTGTAGATGAGTGTCACTGTTGAAGTGACACCCTGACCCCATGTGCAAAAATGGGAAAGGGGTTGTGGGGGGATGAATCAATGGATGGATTTTATTAAATTATTACATTTTATTTTTATTAAATCTTTATTGAACTAAAATAAAATGTATGCTAAGCAATTATGCATACTTGGGAATGATTACTGTATTACTATCAAGTCGGAGGCTTTTGAAGACTACTGATGTTAATGAGATATGCTAGGTAAACATAAGAAATGGTAATACATTCTTAAATTCTGCCTGATATGGATTTGTTTGCAATAGTACACTGAAGGTACTTTAGTTCTTCTACTACCTTGGTGTGTAAATACTCTTGCAGTTATATATAGTAAAAAAATCAGTTAAAGACAGGAAATAGCACTTATTACTTGACGTTTATATTGGAAAATGATTTTTTTTTTCATTCTTACCAGCAACGTTAATTCACCTGGCTAGTCTCCTACCCAGATGAGTGGAGTTGTACTAGATCTCCACTTAGGCTACATTGGGAACACATAGCATCATGGCTGTTCATCTGTCTCTTATTTATTTTGTCTTAGTATTTTTGGCATGGCTACTACTCTGCAAGGCATTACAGTTACTTACACACTTACTTTGCATAGATGCTTATTTCTTTTAACATTATTTATCCATAACCAGAATATAAAACACAGAAATTGTCATACTGTGCTAATATTTCCTTTAATGCAAGTTGAAATAGTAGGAATACATACCTGTTCCTTCAATTTGTCACATTTTTACATGTGTGCACAGTTTGTTTAGGGAGGGGTGTTGCCCATACCTCTCAACCTCTCAGAGCAAAAAATATGGACAAAGACACAAATAATGGAGGGACAAAGGCCCAAAAATAAGGACTATTTTTAAATATTGCTTTTACAAGCTTAGAAAGTTGATAGAACAAGTTTTGCATTAGCATGAATTATCTGATAGATATGATGTCTGAAACTCAAATGTTTACCACTATTTTCTGATTTAAATCTTCAATGACTTGCCAGTGATTTGCTAGAAAACCACAATTTTATGAAAAATTGAACAAAAATATGAAGCAAAAATCTGGATACTCTGAAAATCTGTACATTTGAGAGGTATGGTGTTTTCAGGAATCTGACAATATGCTTTAGATTCTACCCTCAACTGTTATGGTGTGCATACAAGAATTACAGTTTTAAATAATACACTGTGAATTTTCTTCAGGCAGAAGCAAAAGTTGTACACTACCTTTAAATCCAACCTTCATTTAACAAAACATATTAACTGTTACGAGACAAAGCCAGAGAGGCAAGATTACGTTGGTTTGGACATGTGCTGAGGAGGGATGCTGAGTATATTGGGAAAAATATGCTAAGGATGAAGTTACCAGGTAACAGGAAAAGAGGAAGGCCTAAGATAAGGTTTATGGATGTGGTAATTGAGGACATGCAGGTGGTTGGTGTGACAGAGCAAGATGCAGAGGACAGGAAGTAATGGAAACAGGTGATCTGCTGTGGCGACCCCTAACGGGAACAGCCGAAAGAAGATGATGATGATGATGATTAACTGTTACAGATGGATTCAGTAAATATACTTCATTATAATAATGTGTTGTTTGATAAGTTTCTTTTTACTATGTATAGCCATACTATGTATACCCATATAAGGGAATGTTTAGAAATGTATACAGAAGTAATACAACTGGTCATCTCTCAATATGTGCTGGTCATTCACTTGACACTGCAACCTCAACCCCCTCCCCCTTCCCCAACCTCCACTCTGGCTAGGGCGTGGTGCCTGACTGAGTTCAACCATCTTGTATGTGTAGTTAATATTGTGTAAGAATTGACTGTCTTATAAAATTATCATACTAATAAATATTTTCTGGCCTACACAAATAGAATTCTTTCTTTATAAAAACTGCATGCATTTCAAGCACTAAATCATATCCATTATCTTGATCTCCTTGTCACACCAGCTCAGAGCATTGCCTCATGCCTTCAAAGTTGCTGCCATCATTTGAAGTGCCAGTACCAAAATGAAGAAAGTATGAACAGGGCTGTGTTTCACAAGTTTAGAACCCCTCCCTCTGAGAGATGAGATATCACTCTAATCAAACCCAGTTAACAACCAGAGGCATTAGACCTGGCACTGTCATTGTTGACAAGTTTGGTTTTACCAAAATTGCTTTGCCATCTACATGTTTTTTAAAGAAATTGATTCACATTTTAATTACAAGGTGGACAAAAGTCATTAATGAACTCATCAGTTTATATCTTGCTTACACCTGTTACTCATGCTGTGCCTTGCTGTTGCTAGCTTTTTGGAGTATTACACCTGAATGTCCAGAAGGAATCATTTCTTTATAGATTCCTTCTGCATTATAGCATCAGAATTATTTTTTGGAGGGGATTAATTTTTTATTTATGCAGAAGTAAATATTCTTTTGTGTGTCAGTATCAACTTTTCATAAATGTTAACTGATTTGTGATAATAAGTGGTTCCAGGTGATGTTAGTCAGGCAGGAATTATGCTTCTTTGCTGTATAAACTCATATGCATATAACGCCATTTTTCCTTTTCTAAACATTGTCAGCTTAGAGAATAACTGAATTTATCCACATATTCCCATGGCATGATGGGGACTGCTGTGGACTGCTTTAGACTGACAATATCCCTAGCATGTTCATGACAATTTGAGGCTGCTTTCACAATTTTCCAAGACCTAGTTTGCAGATAATTTGCCTTACATGTTCACATATTACTATAACTCATACATATAAGCATAAAAGGGTCTAATTCGCATACAAAACCCATAAATGACCCTGAACATATGCAAATAAGTTTAACACCAAGATATTAACTTGTGATTGCTCAAATTAGGGTGCAAATAGCTTTGGAAGCAGCAGATTTTTTAAAGTAAATAAAATAACAGAAATATTACAAATTAATATGAAAATTCAAAATGATGTAAGTTTGCTGAATTTACTTAAAGAAATATTTGCTTTACAGATTTAATGGGCATATTACAATGACTTACATGACTACTGTAAAACTATCATTTGTAAAAGAAAATTCATTACTGCAGCAGTGGAAATGCATAGTGATCACTGAAAAATTAATTTATTTTGGTGTCATTCAGTGATTGTGCACACATGATAGAAATTCAGAGATTTAATTATGAAGTACTGGTGTCAAAGCCATTTTGTTAGTTCAACATTTATGAGTTTTTACTTGGAAATTTCTAACTGTCAAAGCTGAATGAGAAATGACAGCATTATTAATATGAGAAAGTGGTGAAGGGAAGGATGGAGCTAATGCTTTTGCCTTACTATTGCATATGTACTCATGATGGTGTGAACATTTGTTCAACACAAACTTATTTGGTTTGAATGATACTCTATCTTTCTCCCTGTATATATATATATATATATATATATATATATATATATATATATATATATATATATACACACACACACACACACACACACACACACACACACACACACACACACACACACACACACACACACACACACACACACACACACACACACACACACACACACACACACACACACACACACACATACACACACACACACGCACACACACACACGTATATATATATATATATATATATATATATATATATATACACACACACACACACACACACACACACACACACACACACACACACATACACACACACACACACATATATATATATATATATATATATATATATATATATATATATATATATATATATACATGCACACACACACACACACACACATATGCATGCATATACATATATGGGTTTTGGGTCAGATACCTTTTTTAACTATGGCAGCAGGCTTTCATTGTTGTGTTGTTTGACTAATGATTACACCAAAGCCTTTTTTGTATGACAGTGGCATATATTGTTCTAGGGATCAAGGCAGAGGAAAGATAACATTAGCAGTATGTAGAAATCCTTCATCATGGCAGCCCTTAGGATGTATAGCAAATGCCTTTTTTGGAAAACAGGGCCCAAACAAGCTGACAGAGCAAATGTCAGGAATCAAGTAGTTATGGATATAAATGCAGTTGGTAGAAGGAAATGCAAATTAACATAGTATAAGTAGATGCCAAATGATATGGTAGAATGCCACTGCCTGTACCAGTACTTGGGTCCATTACTTATCTGGGGGGGGGGGCTTTTAACACCCGATGAGCAATACTTCATCTCCATTCATGGGGATGACTGAGGCACAGAAGATGGGATTGATATAATCAGAGGTGGATACTAGCTATTATCAATGTCTGCAGCAGCAGCAACCCATGTCTGCTCAGGAAGGCAGGTTAAAGACAGTAACATATATTTATATAGAGAATGATTACATTAAATACATGACAATTACTATTAACAGGTGAACTCCCCACAGAATGACAATGATGCATAGTACCTTAACAGATAACAGTTCAAACTGAGGAAACATTGCATATTAATAAAAACAAGATGATATGTTTTTATTTAATTCCAAGGTATGAGCTAACGTTATATACTTTTAAATTATTGTAGCATATCAGAGTGTTCACTACCTGTATACTCAGGTATGCCACCTTTCCAGTATGCATTGCGGCAACACAATTACAAATGTGATTATTCCTTATAGGATGCCTTACGACATCACTGAACAGGAGTTAGTGAGCACTCAGGCATGACCTTTACAAACAATAATATGAATAGCTCTTCTGAAATAAAAAAAATATTTAAAGATGAGGAATGTCTGATGAACAGTGAACGAAGACTATTCACCACACAACACAGCCATAGATATTGTTGCATGCATCAATTATACACAAGAAAAGACAATCTAACCTGAATGTCATGGTTCAGAGTTCTGGACTAGATTACCTTTTGTTTACCTGCACAGCCTCATACCGTGCAAGAGCCTGCCCCTTGAGGTCCCTTATTACTGTTACTGGGTGGTCATCATTACTCATATTTGCAGTGGAACTGGGAGCTGCTGTGACAACATGGGTCACTTCACCACCAGACTGCCGCATGATCAAATTGTGTAGCATGCAACATACAGTAAACATCGTGCATGCAGTAGATGGGTCATACTGAAGGGTATCCCCAAACCTATCTAGACACCTAAAACAAGTCTTCAGGAGGCCAGAGATCCTCTCAATGACAATATGGGTCTGGAACAGGACTGTGTTATAGTTCTCTTCTGCAGCTCCACTTGAATTTCTCACTGGTGTCATGAGCCATGGCTTTAGAGGTTATCCAATATCACCTGAAAGAAAAAAAATAGAAATAAAAGTAGGTAATCAAAGAAAAACTAGATTAGTGTTTAGCAATATATTTTACCATGGATAACTACCTAACTAAAAAGAGAAAAAATATTTTCCTCTTACCAACAAGATGACTTACCATGCAGAAAAAGGTTCTTGTTTGAGTGAGTGTGTCATATATGGGAAGCATATGCACTGTCAGGGTGATGGGCAGAAATGTTGGTGCTGCACCCCCATTCATTACACACCACCTGGGAGTTGATGGAATGGTAGCCCTTCCTATTTTGGTACTGCTCTCCTGTGGACCAGATGGCACCCTAACTGTGACATGGATGCAATCTATTGCACTGAGTACCTTAGCAAAATGTGCCACCCAGTAAAAGGGACACATAGTCCTGACCCTGGGAAATTGATATATTGAGCCAGATGTGTCAAGGGTATGTCCAGTAGCTGCCAAAGTATCTTAAAGGCAGAAGCCTGTCAGACACACAATATGTCCTCTGTCTGTCTCTGGAAGGTCTCCGGGGCAAGTATGATTAGGGTTATACATACCTTTGTGTCCACAATGATAGGATACAAACACAGACTAGCTGTCTCATACGTAGATGTTCACACTCGGGCTGTACTCACAAAATGGCACTGAAGCTAGCACGTGCTTGCTATTTATATGCATGTTCAGGTCTTAGAAATGCTTCTTAAAGGTACAACACAGGTTATTCTACAGAACCGAACAAGTATATCCCGATTGTTAAAACTGTAGTGAGTTATTCTCCCCCTATATTTCCACCTTCTTAGCCAGCAAGTGCTGCTGGATTGAAGCAGTTTTGGCCTGGCAAGACAAACAGCTCAAGCCAGGAAATAGCTAGGCTAGTGTCAAATGACAGCAAACACACACACACACACACACACACACACACACACACACACACACACACACACACACACACACACACACACACACACACAAACAGACATGCAGATACTCCAAACGCACACACAGACACACACACACACACACACACACACACACACACACACACACACACACACACACACACACACACACACACACACACACACACATGTGCACACACATACACACTGACAGCCAGGGGTGTAGCTAGGATTTTCAAATTTGTACTCACAGCTCTCAAACTGCTACCCCCCTCCCCAGCCAAGCTACTGCCATTCTCGTAATTCATGGTTCGCTCTTAGTGTCGATGATAAGGCATTCGCTGTAATGCCTCTTCAGTAATATAATATAAATTCACTCAAACTAGGTTCCTTGAATTGAAAATGAACCTGAAAGTCAGTTCTTTGAAAAATGCAGCATGGTAGTTGGGGTAGAGGATGGCCAGGCAATACAGTTGGGAACCTGTCAAAGAAGGGGCACCATTTTAATATGAGCACAGTTTTAACTTGAGCAGCTGACAAAATGAATCTACATGCATTTCTGAAATAAAAGTAATGTATAAATCTGATCATTACAGTTATTTATAAAAGTAAACCATCCATGTTTTCTTCCAAAAATTGCTATTTTGTGGAGAGATTATTAGGGGGAAAGCAACATTTTGAGCCAAAATTGGGGACAGTTGAGAGGTTTGGATATTCCTAATTCTATAAAGCGATTTATTTGCACATACCTCTCAACCTCTTAATGCAGGAAATCTGGACAAGGCCAAATATATTGGGGGAACATACAAACAGTACTAAAAATTAATCTTGTATAAACTTAAGATAGTTGATAGAATATCAGGTCTTGCTTTAGCATGCATTTTTCTGAAGATTATGACATCTGAAACTTAACGTCGGTCATTATTTAGTGACTTCATTCCTAAATGATTTGCCAGAAAAGTTTTATTTTGCATTTTACAGCACGAACACCAATAAATATCTGCTAAACAAAGCAATGCAGTCTCACAATGAAACTAGACTTAGCATTAAAACATCTCTACCCTTGAAACTCACATTCATTGAAACAGCATTGAAACCCAAATTCAAAGAAAATACATTTTGCCAGTGGCAGATGAAGATGAACTTTGGGCTGTTTTCAAATCATAGGCCCCTTGCACATATACACGTGCTCTTTGATACACCTTGCTGATTGTATTAAATTGTATTCCTTGTACAATACAGTATAGTTGTTAGAGAGCATTTTAAATTTATTGTTTTGAACATTTTTCCAGTAAACAATGAAACAAAATGCATGCACCAATAATGACAAAAACAGCCCAATTCATAACATTTCCATCATAAAAGTCTACTCAGTCTTCTACAGTCCACCAGTATCAGTAAATATGTACAATCTCTGAACTAGTAAAAGCCATCTACATAATTCCACATTAAAGAAATCTGTAACTAATGAAGAGGCTGCTGCTAGCAAACAAATTTATATTTCATGGTTTCATCTACAAATAAACTGCCTGTTGCCCTTGAGGAATAAATTGCCTATGTTGCATTAAAAACAATGATACGCTAGTAATATTGCAATAGGGAATGGATGGCAAACTGATAACAGGTTCATAGATACTACTAGATATCTTTGTCAAAACGGACTACAGCATCCACCCCCCTTGATATGACAGTACATTATCAGCAATGTATCTACCTCCTGTGGGAGAAGAACCCACAGCCTTCTGCATCAAAAGCAAGTACACTGTCTGTTGTGCTATTAACAGTACAAGCAGACTCAGCATAAGCAGCACTAAACTTTAGTTCCCCTGCAGCACTCAGCTCCTTGTAAAATGTCGACACTCAGCTGTATCTCTGAACTTTGCAACACAAGAAATCTGGAAAAAGCCAACATTTATTGGAGGGGGGGCAAAAGCCCAAAATCCAGGGACACATTTTAAACATTGCTTGTATAATTTTGGAAAGTTGCTAGAATAAAATGCTGTGTTATCACCATGCATGTCTTGAACCCAGAACCATATGCACTACACTCAGTGCAACATACCACTATGCTAAATTAGCAATTTGAAAAATAGGAAGACAAACTTAATGGCTATCATTTAGATACCTCTCAACCTCTTAGCACAAAAAACCTGGACAAACAAAGCCAATAATGAGGGAATACAAATTCAGTTCTCACTTCACACCTTAGCACAAAAACCTGGACAAACAAAAACAATAATGGGGAAAATACAACTTCAGTTCTCACTTCTCACCATAGCTCACAACCATTAGAAAAGCAAATCTGAACAAAGTTCAGAAATGGTGGTGGTTAAGGACTTTAGGCTCTTCTTACCCTGAAGCAAAGGTACAGGGTTTGAGCATGAACACCTATAGCCAGCAGGTGTATTATGTGGGGGCATTTCACGCACACACACACACACACACACACACACACACACACACACACACACACACACACACACACTTGCCTTCCAATCACACACAACTTGCCTTCCAATCACACACAACTTGTCTTCCAATCACACACACACACACACACACACACACACACACACACACACACACACACACACACACACTTGCCTTCCAATCTCACACACACACACTTGCCTTCCAATCTCACACACTTGCCTTCCAATCTCACACACACACTTGCGTTCTAATCTCACACACACTTGCCTTCCAATCTCACACACACATGCACACTTGCCTTCCAATCACACACACACTTGCCTTCCAGTCACACACACACTTGCCTTCCAATCACACACACACACACACACACACACACACACACACACACACACACACACACACTTGCCTTCCACTCTCACACACTTGCCTTCCAATCTCACACTCTTGCCTTCCAATCTCACACACACACACTTGCCTTCCAGTCACACACACACTTGCCTTCCAATCTCACACACACACACACTTGCCTTCCAAATTCCAATCTCACACACACATGATTGCCTTCCAGTCTCACTCATTACATACACTCTCTCAAATCTGTTCGTGATTGCTGTCCAACACACAAATCTGTACACACACTCTCTTACCTGATAATCTGTTTGTGATTGCCTTCCAAATCCAACTACATTTCCTGCTCGCAGTGAAAGTCCAACTACAGTTCTTCGCAGCGATAATCCATTTGTGATTGTCTTCTTCTACTCGCTCGCTCACTATCACTACTGCACATTTCCCGCTCACAGCCAGCCGGACATGAAGTGAGCTCACTTCCGACTGGCTGGTATCCTCCTTAAAGGAGCCGATACCCTTTAAAAAGGAAGAAATATGTGCGTACTTTTTTTTTTTTTTTTTTTTTAAATCTACCCCTCTTCTAAAAAAGTTGCACTGAAAGCAGTACAATGCGTATGCCTCCGACATCCCTGCTGACAGCCCACACCCCACAAACACATGCATGCACACATGCACACACATACACACACACAAACACACATGCAAATAGTCCACACACACACACACATACACACACACACACACACACACACACACACACACACACACACACACACACACACACATAGACATAAGCTCATGCAAACCAGCTTAATGCACATTTGAGATTCAAGTTCTAAAATCAATAAATCAGAATGGACTACAAGCTGATATTTTCTGCCCTTGTTAAGGCTGACCACTCGCTCTAGCTTTTTCTGAATCCCAGCTAAATTTCCAGAACTCCTGTGAATGTAATGAAGAAATCTGCTCAGGGCAGATGAAAGCGCTTAATCGATTTGGTGGATGTTGATGCAATAAAACAAAAAAAGTTTTTATCTAAAAGTTTTGCTTTTTTATTTGCTTGTTAGTTTGAATTCGAATTTTTAATGTAATGAATTAAATTTATATTAGACATATACTCTATTTCCTTCACTTAAACAAAAGAAGGAAGCAAACAGCCCCCTTTTACTATACTCATTTTGAGATCAACTCATCTCATAGGAATGTTATTGAGTAAAAATATTTAAAACACATTCAGTGCATGTTAACATATTAACTTATTTATCAAATAGCTAATATCCACATTCATTATAGTAACTGCAAAATCCTGAAAAGTGAAAAGTGATGTTGTGTACCAATCTAGACAAAACAGAATTTGTTAAATATCTGTAGCAACTTGCAATATGTTGTTAAATCTCTTGCTTTTTTTGTATTCAGCCATTTTCCTAGTTATACATAAAAAAATTTGTATAATTAGGGAGTATGGCAGAGTCCATCAAAGTTTCTTTTAACTGGTGGTAAGTGTTCCTTTCAAAATATATCTTATGGGGTAGAATGTCACATGACTGCGTGGTTGTGCCATTTGGCAAGATTAGCGTTACGTTTTTACTATTTATCATTGGTTGTTTAAGGTGAATTTGACAGCATCATTGTAGTAGTGGGCTTTATACATCACCATAGCACAGAAAATGGTAAAAAGTATAGAGGAGGTTATTTATTTTTTTTTTCCATAATAAATTTTTATTGATATATATTTTCCATATACAATAAAAATCACACACATAATTCACTACTACTACTATCAAAACTATATACAATATCTACACGAAATGCTTCCATATGAAAATCGTCATTATTCCAAAAAAGAAAACACCAGGGAAAAAAAAAAAAAAAAAGACAAAACATTTGTAGAAATAATTTGCGTCCATACATATCATACACAGTTCCAAAACACTATTTCCTCCACATATACATCCAAACTTTAATGTATTCCTAATAACAGTATTATGCTAATATAATATTAAAAACCCTTTCCCATATTTTCGGGTTATTAATATTTTTGTTACTTTGTTTCAGGAGTAATTTATGAGCTAATATATGCTTTATAGCCACAAGCTTAAAATTATCCCATGATGTCTTATCTGGTTCTAACCAATTTGTAGCTATATACAGCTTCATCAGCAAAAAAATATTTATACATATTATAGTTTGTGATCTAGAGAGCTCTCTTGGAGGAATATGTAGAATCATAAATTCCCATGATAACGTTGAACTTTGATAACCCATCTTTTGTAGTTGTGTTCTAAGAGAGTTCCAAAGTTTATAAGAGGAGGTTATTTTTGAAGAAGAAATGGTGAACAGGGTGGAATAGAAGGCAACAGCCGGTCTTAAAAACGGTGATGATAACCACCAGGTGGCGATGATGAGAATCAACACAAACAATGACAAAACTGCACTAGGGGGTACTTGCCATGCTAATTAAACAGGCCTGTTCACTGAATATGCTGAATACCTGGCAGTGTGCGAAAAGTAGTTCACCATGATTATATGAATGAACAATATCATGCCACCCTTTCAGTTAAGTAAAATACACTAGGCAGTACAGGTACAATGACAGTTCATTTGTATTGATCAGCAGCTGGCTATATTGGAATATAAAGCAAGAAGGAAAAACTCTGAAATTATCTCAAGTGCCAAAAGGTATAGAAGGAAAGAAGTGCTTGGATTTTATTAAAGCAATACTGCTGCTCTGAACTGGTTTTGCAAAATCATCACTGCACTGAGAATTGAGTTTATTAGTTGCCATATGTCCAAATGAACAAAAGTATTAGAAAATAAGGATAATATTTATTGAGTCTGTGATGTGGTATGAAAAGGGATACATGGTGTGGCAATTACAGCAACTAGGAGAGGAAAGTATTATGAAATGGTAATGACTTTTTACAGACCATGATTTTCCAGAGGTCACAGACGTTAATTATAAAATGTAGAAGAAAACAAACAAAACATAGGCAGGTATTTAGTACCGCAATATGTGTCGGATAAGCTGAAAGAGCTGCCTCATGCATCTGATAACAATGTACACTAGTACTGAAAATATGAATGTATAGAAAGAGTTTGCACAAGTTATAGACTGCCTATAACCCTGGTGAAATTATATCCTTAAATATGCTGTTTTATAAGTGTGCAAGTTGCCCAGCTGATGTCTGTTAGAGGTGATTCAATGTGAAAATGTGCAAACAAAATAAATAATTTAAAGCACAGGAGAAGTTGCGACTGGAATTTGACTGAGGTATGCTCTGAATATAATATACCACCTATGAGGTGAGTTACTTTTCTATTATTTCAGTTTGTATAATGTATGAAGATGTTCAGTTGATGCCCATAAATGGTGACAATGTATTAATAAATAAAACAAATATTAGATGCCCATAATAAGTGAAAAGAAGATTTCTACAAGACAATTTTATAAATTTGATAGTTTAAAGGAATAAGGAAGGAAGTAGCAAAGGATGAAAGATATACATTGGTATTATTTCAGGATATTCGTATCTAGATGGAAGAGAACACATTTCCTTGATTATAATTTCCTATAATTTGTCTTTATTTTCCTTTCGGGGATTGAACTGGACTGGATTATAGAAGTATTTATTTTTCATAATGGATAAGATGTTTAATAAGAGACTATGAACTAGAACATTGTGGGAAGGAGTTTATTATATATATATATATATATATATATATATATATATATATATATGTGTGTGTGTGTGTGTGTGTGCATACACACACACACACACACACACACACACACGCACACATATGATATCCCTTTTTTAGATGTCACAATAACCAAGGCCTATGGTAATTTGGATATTAGTCTTTATAAGAAGCCGTGCAAAGCCAATAGTATAATACATGTGCATAGCATGCATCCGAGACATGTAAAAAAAAATGTCCTGAAAGGACAAATCTACAGAATAGCATGCTTACATACAAGGATCAGTGACATGTATGAATCGTTTGACAACCTAAGTAAGTACTTTTCAAGTAGGGGATATTCTGACATGAATATCAGCAAGGCACAAAATGATACCATTGCTCTCAGGGATACTCGTAAAAGACCATTTTTTAATATTGATTTTGATGGTACTGCTAAGGATGGTAGATCTTTTAATACATCTGTTCGGATGAATTTAACATACTCCAATGATAATAGAGGTATTTGTGATATAGTTCAAAAACTTTGGAGAGTACTTATGTGTGACAAGAAATGCAAGGAAATACTAGGGGAAACCCCTTCATTTTGTTATAGGAATTGTCCATCCCTTAAGAGAATGCTTTCTTATAAATCAACTACATCTAATTGTACTTCTAAGAATACATGCAAGATTGGTACCGATCCTTGTCGTCATTGTAATATAAGTAGGTACTGAAGAACTGATGATTGTGTGATCCACCCATATACTGAACAAATGTCTAATATCAACCTATATGCATCATGTAGCACTTGAAACATAGTTTATTATGCTTCTTGTGAAGTGTGCAATGCCTTTTATGTTGGCAAGACCAACAGGTTTCTTCGAGACTGTGTTTTGCAGCATTTGTATAGTATTAACAAAGGTGATGAAAGAAACCCTTTGTCTAAACATGTTGAATCTGTAGGTAGAAACCAGTGGTTTAAGTTTATGGTCCTAGAAATATGTGAAATTGGGATCAGAGGGGATGATATCAAGACTTGAACTGAATGTCTTGAAATAAAGTGGATGACTATCCTACAAGCTGACAAATGTAAAGGGTTAAATGACTTCATACCAATTAAGCCCTTATTGAAGTCACGTGATCTCAAGCACTGATGCATATAAAGATTGTTTAGTTGTTGTTTAGACAGATCTGATGAAGTACCTAGCTGTGGTATGAAAGTGCTCTTCTTTGCTTATTTTATCTTGTTTTTTATGTTTTAAGTTTATTAAATATATATATGTATGTATGTGTATATATATATATATATATATATTTTTTTTGTTTTTTAAACATATATATATATATATATATATATATATATATATATATATATATATATATATATATATATATATATATATATATATATATATATATATATATATATATATATATATATATATATATATATATATATATTTTTTTTTTTTACCTACTGCGTACTAGTTAATTTTTTACTTCTAATTTATGTTTTACAAGAAAATGAATTTACAGTTCATTTATCACATATTTGGGTTATTTTCTTTTCCTTTATGCATGTTTTTCTGATGATTTAATTGTTATTTCTCACCATCTTTTGAATATATTGTTTATTTCTGAGACAAATCAAGAAATGGAGGCATTGTTAATCAAGCTACTTAGCATAAAAGAGTGGTAAGATATAAGTGACAAATTACTATAAACAAGAATACACACACACACACACACACACACACACACACACACACACACACATACATATATATATATATGTACATGGTTATGAAGTGTATGTTTTCATTGAAATAAAATAAACAGAAGGTTTTCATGCGGATCATGACACTATTTAAGTAGTTCAGCTTTTTGCACTTTTGGTCAACCTGATGACACATTCCATTGGAAAACCCTGTGGTAATCTACTCCAGCTTGGGACATTCTTGAAAAGAAAGCACACTAAAATGTATTTTATAATTTTCAATAGATGTACTTTAGTACGGTTTATATTACACAATTTAAATTCTGTAATTTCTGGTTTTGAAGTTTAACACCTAATATGTTTGCATACCTAGTTCTGTCTGCAGGGACCTTTGATTCGTTCCATGCAGCTGTATTAATTTTGACATACAATTAACTGAATCTTCATATTAAAATTATTGCTGCCAGTCATTCGTCATGTTTGAGCTTGCTAGTGGCAAAAGACAGAATTATAATAGGGCAGGACAGCCAGTTACTATACTCAGTATATATGTTCTGTGTTGTGCTATTAAGATGGAATCATGAAACTCCACAATATAGCAATAACCCACGCCTGGGTGTGGGTAATGTTG